>NC_139050.1:3787385-3939797 GCF_965140915.1 Aythya marila
CAACCAGTTCATGGTGGCTGCATTGTACCCACCTGCATTGTGGTTTGTGTGCAGGCAATCACTGTGCATCAAGCAGTTGTCACTCTTTATGTATTCAGTTTGCAAAATGTTTTTTCCTTGAAATTCAAGACTTCACAGGAGAGATGTAGAAATGTGACACCTTCTTCAGTGGTATCTGGTGGGTCTGCCAAGAAATATGTAGCACATGACCACATTTTTTTGCCATTAAAACATGTAAGAAGAAGAGTTTAACTTCATTGTTGAGCTCTTACAGACTTTCACTCGTTTGACTTTGGTTCCTCTTCTTATGCTTGTCAACAAAGTATGCACTGATGAGTTGTTTCAAATCCCCATACTATATGTAGCACAGTTACTAGCACAGTATTCTTTTAACTATTAATAATATATCATTGTATTGACATGTGCCTGTACAGTATTATCCAGAAACTGGTGCTGAGCTGCCCTAGTGACAGTGAGGTTTCAGGTATGGTATACCTTCAAGCAAGGAATACCTGGGTGGAGCACCACTAGTCCAAGTGATGCAGGCATTTTGGAGAAACTAGTTTTGTGAAGAAAATGGTAAACTCTTGGTATTTTCACCAACAGGCCTTTTGCCATCTTTTTCAGGGTCCTAGAGGGTCAAGAGGTACAACAGGCCCACGTGGATACCCAGGCCAACCAGGCTTGCCTGTAAGATCACCGTGGTTTTACAGCCTTGCATTTTCAGATTTGTGTAAATTCTTGTTTACATGTTTTAGAACTTGCCTTAGAGAGAATCAAAGCCTAGAGGTAATTTTTGAGGCAGCTGATAAAAAGAGAGATGTTTGCTGTACCTTACTGGTTTTGAAGTATAGCATATGTTGTTTCATTCCATGCCTGTGTTAACCTGAAGCATCCTGGCAGTCTGTGGTCATGGGGGAATGCTGCTAGTGTTCCCTCCTTATTTCCCATATTTCCCTTGTGAAACAGAAAAGTGGGGAGCCAGAGTTGAGCCCTCCTGAAAGCAGTGACTATGATAAGTAAATTGCACTTTGGGATAGGAACATCCCAAGAGGAAATTCTGCCTCTAGGTGATACTGGCAAGTAGAGGTAATTTTCAAAGCAAAGTTCTTTCTCTAAATCAGACATATTAACTTGTCTTCACTCTCTTTTAAAGGGTATTCCAGGTTACCCTGGTTTGCCAGGTGAACAGGTAGGCAATGACTTTTCCTGAAGTTCTTAGTGAACCAATAGATTAATTAATAGAGATATTTGAAATGTCCTTCATGGCTATTTGTTACCAAATTTTTCAGAAGAGTTACTTGATTAAATTATCATGTCAACGTTTTCTAATTACTTTCAAACTATGCACTTCTTTTTTTCTTTGTCATCTAGGGAAATCCAGGTATTGGAGTAGATGGACAAAAGGGGGAGCCGGTAAGAAAAAAGTACTATTAAATATGTTATTACTATTGTAGAATTAGAAGTATACCCTAAGAACCACAGTAATACCTTTGCAGTAATAGTGTCTGTACTAGGTCAGTTCCTGAATGTAATCTCTTGCTGTGTTCAGTAGCAGATGCCAGGGAAAGAGTGTAAGAAAAGAACAAGCACAATGTTTCCTCTCCCAGTCTCTCCCTGGTAGCATACCAAGGATTTACAGAATCAAAGTGGAATATTTGATTTTTCTTTTGTGAATGTTTCCAGTCACGTTTTAGAATTGGTGTAAATTTCTAACATGCACAAGGTGTTGGTTTGGAGCATGACAGACTGTATGTGCACACAACCATCCTGTAACCATCTCCACAGCAGACTTGGAGCAGGAGCCATGAGTACAGGGTTCTCATTTATTTCCTTACTTGTAACATTATCTTTAATGAGTGATGAGAATAGAATGGTTATTAAGATTGTGAGCCATACTTATCAGCGAAGACTGTGGAGAGGCTTACAGATCTCAGTACAAACCCTTCTTTACCTATAGGCATTAGTACAAGTATGTGCTCCATAAGTACAAAAATATGTAGTGCTGTAGTACAACAGAAAAACATGCTGAGTCTCACTGAAAGCTGCATGGAACAGAACATCTTTCTGTATACCTTTCACTTCCACAGGGCGATGTTGGACTTCCTGGACCACCTGGGTCACCATTGTTAGTTGGACCTCCTGGAGCTCAGCTGTTTAAAGGAGAAAAGGTGTTAATTGTCTTCACATTTAACCGTAATCAACTTGGCAAGTACAATCCTGTGATGTAATTTTTGTAAGGATGGCATAAACAGCCTGTCTTGATGAAAAAAGGAGCTACTGCCCTTGCTTTGGTTTTCATTACTTCGCATCATTAGTAAATCATATTTCAGGCAAATCTTTGCATTTCAAGCAAAGATTATTACTTCAGTATTGAATCTCTTTTGTGGCTCTTCAGTAAGGCTTTTATTTTTCAGATCTTTGGCATATTCTCTTTGAGATTTATCTAGTGTAATGTTTTGAGCTGTCAACCTTAATCCTTCTAGGGTGCCCTGTTGATATGAAAATAAGGATGATTTTGTTTATTTTTAATGCAAAATCCTTTTATTGTATTTCTTCAGTGATACACCTACTGTAGCTACAACTGTATACCTTAAAGCATTAGAATGCATGTTAAAAAAGGAATTGCAAATCTTGCGTTTTGGAGACCCCTGTGTTGTCGTCTCTGTGTTTCTCAAGTCTGATTTGCAGGAATACAGAAATGAAAATGTGAATTTCAACATTGCCAGCCCCACAGCCTCAACTCAGGGAACTGATAGATTTCATGTACTGGATCTTAGGTTTTCATTATGGAAAGGGCTGCTATGTAGAGCTGTATGAGAAAGAAGGAAAGAAGCACAAGAATCTGTATAAACTCCACGTTACTGCTGAGTGTGACTTAGGACATTGTGCAATACGACGTGATTGTGACCATGTAATGCACCACGTATCCCGTTCAGACTGGAGCTGTGTGCAAAGGCATAGATTTATATATGTGAAAACTTGCATCAAACTAGTAGAGCCACAGACAAAAAAGAACTACTCATACATGTCTGTAGGAACAAAGTCCCAATTAGCATGTCTCTGCAATTGAAAAGATACATCTATCTCAGTCCATAGTCATTGTGCTGGTTTGACAATGTGTTAACAAATAAAAATCAGTAACTAATTATTTTTCTTGTTTCCTTCTGCCTGGTACACCTAGGAGAACAGGCCCAGTAGCATTTTAATAGTTGTAATTCAGAACAGGACTTTAAAATGTTAAATGACACATAAGTATGTCCTCTGTAGTAACATATACAAAAACTTTTCCTGCATACACAGGGCCAAAAAGGACTACCCGGAATAACAGGATACCGAGGACCGCGTGGACCCAAAGTAAGTAATGCAATTTTTTTTTTTTTCAATGATGCTGGTGAAGTCCTGTTATTTTTAAGTTAATATTTTAAAGCACGAGGTCATAGAAGACATAACAGCACTTAATCACCACCTATATCAGTGTGAAAGCAAAAATATTTCAAAACCCTTTCAAAATCATTTCAAAAACCTCTCCCAGTCTGTTTTATACCTACCTATCAGATGTTGCCTGGCTGTGAAAGGTCAGTGTTGTTTCCAGTTGGACTGTTGACACAAGTGACTGGGACTGTGAAGAAAACAGAAGAACGTATTATTTTTTCTCAAGGAGAGAAATTGAGAAGATATGTTTGTGTTCTTTATGGGGCATATGTCTCTTTCCCTAAGTTTGTAAGGGAAAGACTTTACCTTCAGATTCTGGGTGTCCTCGAGCGTAGACAAAGCAGAGACACCTGTCTGAAGAAAGAGTTGCTGTTTGTAGTCTCCTCTAGCTTTGCTTTTCTTTCTGTCAGTATAATTTGCTTAAACGCTGATATGCCACTAAGGAGTTCCTGAATGCTGAGCAGAAACAGTCACAGAAAGGATAGATTTGGAGGGGAGAAATCCACAGACAGGAAACTACCAGATCTCAGAAAAAAATAGAAGATAACAGAAGATAACAAAAGAATGAAGCTAGTTTATGTTACACACTTATTTAACTTCATAGGCAGAACAGAAGAAGCAAGAAGTCTGAACATCACATTTCTGAGTTCAAAGTCTAGCACTTTTTCAGGAAGTCATTTTCCATCATAACCAGACTACTGTTACTTAGCACTGGAAAAGGAGACAAACCCCATCCTTTTATATAAGATTTACTTTGAAAAATGTGGGATTTATATGGTTGTTCTACTATTGTACAACCTACAGAGCTGTACTTGTTGGTAATTGTACACTTGTTAGTTACAAGCAGGAATTGAGGAATTGTGTGATGGTGCCCAAAAGGTGCCCACAGCCCCCAAAATTTCAAACTGCTGAAAGCACTTTAAGGTTGGAGAAGAGATCATGCAGGGTTCTTGAATAACGGAAGCTATGAAGACACTACTGTGGTAGTACTGTATGAACTAAGTCCCAATGGTTGACCCTAGCAAGCGAAACAAGATCCATTAATCTAATATATACATAAACAAATAAACATGCACTTAAAATAAATTTTATGCCTAAGCATAAAATTTTATGCTTAACCAAGCGGTTTGTTTAAACTGAGTGTTTTGAATGCTCCAGGGTATACCTGGGAGAGGAGAAAAGGGTGAAAAAGGCATTGCTGGATTCCCCGGATTGCGGGTAAGGAAGTTCCAGAATAAATTATTTTGCAAATTCACTATAATTCGATTCATAAAATATTTGTTGGTTTAAGTATGTATTTCCAAACAAGATTTTTCTTTTTTCTTTTCTTTTCTTTTCTTTTCTTTTCTTTTCTTTTCTTTTCTTTTCTTTTCTTTTCTTTTCTTTTCTTTTCTTTTCTTTTCTTTTCTTTTCCTTTCTTTTCCTTTCCTTTCCTTTCCTTTCCTTTCCTTTCCTTTCCTTTCCTTTCCTTTCCTTTCCTTTCCTTTCCTTTCCTTTCCTTTCCTTTCCTTTCCTTTCCTTTCCTTTCCTTTCCTTTCCTTTCCTTTCCTTTCCTTTCCTTTCCTTTCCTTTCCTTTCCTTTCCTTTCCTTTCCTTTCTTTTCCTTTCCTTTCTTTTCCTTTCTTTTCCTTTCTTTTCCTTTCCTTTCCTTTCCTTTCCTTTCTTTTCTTTTCTTTTCTTTTCTTTTCTTTTCTTTTCTTTTCTTTTCTTTTCTTTTCTTTTCTTTTCTTTTCTTTTCTTTTCTTTTCTTTTCTTTTCTTTTCTTTTCTTTTCTTTTCTTTTCTTTTCTTTTCTTTTCTTTTCTTTTCTTTTCTTAATAATTTGTCATACTTTCTGTATAGAATATTTAGGAGTCCTGGGAGTCACCCTATTCCACACTTAAACATAAGTTCATAGAGACTTTCCTTCCTTGGAAAGAAAGCAAATCTCTGCGGTTTTTCTTTAAATATTCAGTGCTGCATAAAGCTTCTCTAGAATAGCACAATACTAACACACTGCTTTAAATGTATTCCATACCTGCCAATGGCAGTTTTTTTACAGCAGCTTGTTCTTGATTTGCCTAACAGTACTCACATGGAGCAACATACCTATTACTATACTTACTGCGATGCGATAAAAATAAATGAAGACCTGTCTGGTTTACTCTGAGCTATAGTTCAAATTCATGACCATCTCTCATAAACTATTTGCAAAAACTTTGCAAGTGCTAGCTACTGGGAAATATTAACCAAGGTAATAATTGTCTGAGGAATTGTCTGCTTAGCAATTCTGCACAAGTGTAATTTTGATTAAGTTTTTACCATTTTATCTTGGATTCTATTTACTTTTATCAGGGTAGTCCTGGTTCTTACGGACCTGCAGGCTTTCCTGGAATAAAGGTAAGAAGACAAAGCACAAGCAGCTCTCTGAACAGTAGCATCAGTGAGGTTTGATTTTCTATTGGTTTGTGCAGATATAGAATTTCCTCATACTTGATAGCTTGACAGCCTTATGTCCTTGTGTTACTTGTTGCCACAAAAGTTGTATGAACTGTGTCTTTGAATTTCTGCCACTCTTTGAAATTTGTATGGAATTGGCTAATGGGATATGAAGTTGTAAGCAGAAGGGAAAGCAGTGGGACATGCAGATATCACAATAGAAAAGGCACACAGCATGGTACACTTGCCATGGTCACATTCTTTTTGTGATTTTGTGTTATACACATTTTTTTAATACTTCTGGCTCAAAAAAATCCAGTAGTAGTTATGAACTTAGAACATGGATTAAAGAATAACAGATGTACATACATAGATCTATGTCTCACCCTTTTTCCTCTTCCCTGTTCATTTCTAAATCTAATGAAGGTAATGATCATGCTATTCACAAAGCACATTAATGTACAGGTATTTGTGTGTAGAGTTATGTTCCAGATGACTTCTATCTGCAGAATTACATTTTACTCTGTTTTTTCTTTTTTTAAACCACTGACTACCTAAGGGGATGGATAAGTATATCATAAAAGATCATAAAAGGCCAGGAGGAACTGATAAGCAGCTGTTTCCCATGCAATAATATTTTAAGAGGATCATTCACCAGGCAGCAAGCCAGTTTCAGTTGTGTTAAACAGTCTGTTAAAGTCTTCTGGTATGTATTCCAAGTAGTTCTGTGCCCCAGCTACATTGAATCCACTGACAACTATCTAAATAACCTGGAGAAATACTTGTTTTTATTACTAATTTTTATGGAAAGGATTCTATGTAACATGTCATCTCTCATACAAACCCAGTGAATTTCTCTGAAAAAAACAACTGTGGATGCAATTATAAGGTGACAGTCTCATTGTATGACTGTCTCATTGTCTTTTGTACAGTTAATTATATTAATGTTGCAACAGATTTACCAAATGGTACATATGTGATCCTTTACAGGGAGAAACAGGAACTGCTGGTTTTCCTGGGCAACCTGGCTATCCAGGCATAAAGGTAAAAAAAAAAAAACAAAAACACAAAACACAAGCATGCGCACACACACAGACACACACTCCCTTATATCAATGCTAATGATTCTTCCCAAATGTACCTGTTTATCAGATCCTTGCCTTTTCTACAGTCATAATTGCTTTTAAGATTTACTGTTTTCATTAGAGTCATGCTTACTCAGTACAGTGGTAGTAACCAGCAGTGTAAGTAAGCATTCGTGCTTGGTGTGTGGGAGGGTGGAAATTCCACTTTGTATACCATAAGGATTAGTAAATTCCATTTGCCAATAGTTACCCTTACCTGTACCAGTATGGAAAATCTAATCCATGAGTTGTACTCTGCAAGTTATTCATTGTTGAGTTGCGTTCCCAAGAGTCGTATGGATACTTCCTTTACCATAGGTAGCCTGCTACTGTAGGTGATTTGGCCCATGAACTAGTATAATAATTGTCATCAAAGGAGGTGGAAAAATTTGAGTCAGATGGGCTTGTTTGCATGACTTACCAAAGTCTCTTTGCATGCATTCATCCTGCCCTCATAAATAGCTTTTTCAAGGTGGTTACCAGAGTAGAAACTGCACTCCTTCACACTGGCTTTGTTTAAACATTTATTGCTTTTGCTCACATAGATGATGCTGGAATTTTATAATGGATGCTGCTTTCTATTAGGGGCTAGAAGTATCAGTGTCATGTCTGGGGAGCTAAGGAGTAAAAGAGAAGAACATTCTTCTGAAAAGCATGCTTAATCCAATTCCAGAAGATCCAGATGCCAGTCTAGTGATATTTCACATTAAAAATTCTTTGAATTCTTTTCTGAAGGCTGCAAAAGGGAGATGATCAGTCATACTCTGTTTTTCAAAAACCACCAAGACCAGATACTGTCGACCTTGGCTTGAAAATTCTTCAGTTCTTTCTTATCTTACGCTAGTGTTAAACATACAAATCATAAAAGACTTGGGCCATATGCATCTATTCCACAAATCTTTTTTAGTTTTATCATCATTACATTAATTTTTAAAATCTCAAAATATTTAAGTTCATCAGAGGAGGAAAAATATTAGGTTTATTTTTTTATTTCCTGCTACACAGAAGACTCTCCTATAATCATTAGGGAAGACACGTTTACATTATTAATTAAAATAGAGAGTACACAATTATCTTACTTCATTCAGCAAGATACAGTCAAAGGGAAAAGGCCATTCAAAAGCTAAAGATTAAGGGGCCAGCAATCAGTGGCAGCTCCGGTACTGTTTAAATGTCATAGAAATATCAAATTTAAAAAGGGAAATCCCATAAAGAGGCATGTACTCCTTGTTTTTACTAGTGTAAAGATAGGCATCCAGTTTTGCAGTCTCAGTTCTCCTTGTCTGTGTCCTAAAAGGCCCTGAACTCCAACCTGAGGAATGCTACATAACTATGCAGTTCCCAGATTCACATTCTTGTTTCCTCTGTTCCCATTTGCTGAAGAGAGCAGGGTTGATTCCTAATCTACACCAAAGCAAAAAGTCTAATACAATTTGCCACATAAAAGACTTCCCTAAAGTTCACTTCACTTGCAATTCTAAATATCAGAATCCAAGCTAATTTAGAAATCCTCCAAGCAAAAGTGATTTTCCTTGCTATTAGTAGGCACTTTTATGTTTCCCTAACGCAGATGATTTCAATTTATTATAAGAATTTTGAGTATCTCTTATCATTGATATCTGTCAAACTGAAATTTGTTTTCTTAATCCTCATCTGTTATCGCAGAAGTAACTTCCAAATTCTTGTATGGAATTCTAAGGCAAATAATTGCAACTTGGTTGCTAATTTGAGATATCTCATTGGTACTGGTACTGATTTGGTACTGATTTTACTGTAATCGACTCAGCTTTAAAATACGTGAAAGAAATCAGATGCAACAGTTGCAAGTTCTGAAAACCCAAACAGGTATTTACATATAGTTACATTATTAAGTCACAGTTATTCTGAAAGATCATTATTTTAAGTCTTGCCCAGGTGATATGAATAGGTCACATCCCTGTATACCCCATCATTTTGGAATTTTTAGTTGCATGCTAAGGCATTGCATATTTGTATCTATCAGTGAAATCTACTGTTGGATTCTTACAGGGGGATCCTGGAGAAAAAGGGCCCCCAGGTCCTCCTGGAGCTGTTGGAACTCCATTGCTTCCCATGAAAGGTTAAAGCTAATTTTAACTACTCTTTCTGCTGTGTGAAGTGTGTACGACCTATTTTGCTAAGGTGTTTTTAGAAAGTGATCATTAGGAACAAGATACTAAAACATTATACTTCTGGTGGCCACATTCTGAGTTTGTGTCTCACTGATCTTACTGGAACTACATTAAACATACAAGTTTCAGATTAAATGTTCACTTGAAAGATCTTTATGCACACAGTCACAGCTAGGTCTGCCAGACTATCCCTTGTTATTGGACCTAGGCATATTTAGGAAACAGCTCTGAAAAATAAGCCTGTGCTGGGTAATGGATGGTAAATAAAACAATCAGACTTCATATTGTAATTTAGAAATCCTGATTTCAGAATTGCCACAACACACAGATTTTAGATAGCAATTAAACGTCTCATTGCACAGCAGGGATGAAATCCTGGTTCTTAAGTTTGTGGTAAGCTAATTCAGACAGGATTTCATCGCTGAGGTCCACTGCTTTTAATAGCCATGTTAACTCAAGTTCCAGGCTATTATCATTCTATGTCAGTGTTTCACTGAGTACTGCAAACATAAAAAATGAAAGATTTCAGAATTTCATAAGCCATTATTTCCCCCTCTATTCCCTGAACATGCTGTTTTGTTTTGTTTTCCCCTGAAGAAATCTAATCTGGGCAGATGGAGATAAATCACTTTTTATCTAAAATTTCTTGAGCTAAATAGTACATTTGTGGTAGTGTGAGATGATCTGCTCAAACTTACCTCTAGATTTTCTGAACAGACAAAGCATGTGTTCAGTGGTTGTACATCCAGAACTACCAAAGTATTTGGAAAGTGCTGATCTTGCTGTGACGTTACCTAATCTGAACATGTACTGAGGTCCTAGAGGTCCTGGAAGCATTCAGTTTACATTCCTTATATAAAAGGGCACAGGTAAATCATGGTTGCCTGCAAAAAAAGATTGATCATCATATATTAATTCTACCTTAGTATCGCATTATCACTCATTAATTCAGTCTATAACTTTAATGCTGTAGAATAGACATTTCCGAGCATTGTTTGCCTGGCTGTGCCTGAGAGCTGCAACTGTGTCTGTTGGTACCATCAATAAACACCTCTTGGTGTTTATTTCATGTACATTTATAGAAGGGAACATATGTACCCTCTCTTCCTTCCTCCCTCAACTTTCTGTCATCTTTTCCCACAGAATACCTGTCGGTCTCACTGCCTTCCTACCAAAACCTCAGGCATTTGTTTTATATCCTATCTCCCTTATCCGTATCTTTATTATCTAATTGGTGATAATGTGTGGAAGTTCTTACTTCTTACACAGCAGGAGGCAGTGGGGAGCAGCCAAGCATGCTGCCTTTAAGGGATTTGTTTTGGCATCTCACAGTTAGGGAACTGTATTGTAGGAACATTTTAACAAAGAATTTCCCATAAATTGCATTTCTAGTGCAGGAAATGCTGATAGTAGCCTAATCAAAAATCAATTAAAATTGTTTCCCATTGGCTTCTGAGGGTTTCCAGCTCATGTGGCAAAAGATTTAAGCCCATGCTTAATTTTAATATCTCAAGTAACATTTAAAGTTAATCATGTGCATGCTGCATGAGTAGATACTGAAATACTCTTACATTCTTAAGAGAAAATGTCCTTTTGCAGAGCTGTTTGACAACAGAATTAGTTCCAATATTTCACTTTTCCAGTTTAATGAAACCCTTTATATCTGATTTAAATTTTCTTTATCACTCAATAATAACAAAAATATATTTACTATAGAAATTTTGAAGATAGACTTTTAAAAATTTGGATAACTTCAAGTAGGATGATCCTGAAATGACCTTCTGTGAACACTGTCAGATATGCATCCAATGTGCATTTATTTTAATTCCTACATGTGTTTATTTTGGGCAAACACTACTCTCAGTATTCTGAAATATATACCATGAAGATACTACTACTGAGTGACAAAGTTTTAAAACTGTGTCTGTGAAATGGGCAGGAATCCATAGAAAAGCAACCAAATCCTCCTACCTTAAAATTTGTCACACATTTAAAACTGTTTCATAAAGCCAAAAAAAAAAAAAAAAAAAAAAAAAGGTCACTGTATTTTACTTTTATGTAGTTTCTGAATTATAATTTCAGTTGCAGTCTAATTTAGATATAAACTGTCAATTGCATACATTGTTCAATTCACATTTTTAAAATTCTGTGTAGGTCCACAAGGAGATCCTGGATTTCCAGGTCCTGCTGGTGATGTGGGGTCAGTTGGGCCATCTGGTCCTGCAGGTGCACTGGGGAGACCAGGAGATGATGGAGCAAGTAAGAGATTTGGGGGATAAAACATGAACTATATACCAGTAGGAGATAAGACAGCCAAAATAAAATGATTTTTTCTTGTTTCATGTAAGTCACCAACAGTAAGGATTAGGGCTCTGCAAACAGTTCACTAAAAATACTAACTCAGCACTTGCTAGTAGCCAAAAAGGAACTAAAATATTCCAAATAAACCTTAGGAATTACTAGAAAAGGAACAAAAAACAAAGCAGAATGCTGCTATGCACTGTAAATCTATGGTATACCTGTATCTGGAGTGTTGTGCTCAAAATTTTGTTCCCCATCACAAAAAGATACTAAGAGGAGTGATGTGGCTGACTTTGCTCTGTATAAGAAACAACTACATTAATTGGGATGTCTGGAAAGGAGATAATGGGGAGGAGAAGGGGCACTTGTATGTACAAAGCAGGAAGCACTTTTTTCCTGGGAATCCTGAAATATCTGAAGACTTAGATTTAAGTCCTTACTATACAGAAGCTCTTCTGCATGGCAGTTCTGAATGGTCTGTAGTTTTGTTCTTGACACCTGGTATTAATCCTTACTGTGAAGTTGTTTGGGCCCTATATCATTACTTTCTTTACAGGTCTGCCTGGCCTGCCAGGACTAAGTGGGGCACCAGGACCTCAAGGTTTTCATGGTGATCCTGGTTTGCCAGGAACAGGTGAACCACTTCCAGGAAGACCTGGATATCCTGGACCACCAGGACTACCGGGACAGCCAGGAAGGCAAGGGTTACCTGGACTACCTAGTATGTGCAACAGCAATTTATTCCATGAAAATATCATTCTACATATTAAGGTTAGGGTTAAGGTTAGGTTAGCAAACCCATTGCTTTTGTTGGTTCTACAAACAAAGTGAGAATTGCCTTTTGACAGATATATCAAATTTTATATGTGATATAGAAAACATGTGTTTCCCATTCACTGTCAATCACCAAGATACCAAGATTTTCATTTTTTTCTGGCAAGTTTAAACCCACAAAATAACATATGTGAAAAAAGTCCTTAAATACATATCACCTGAAGTTAAAAACATAGTACACTGGGGAGGAAACCCAAATCAGCATCCTTTATAAAAGAAACGAGCTGTAAAATTCTGCAGCAGAAAAATGAAGAAATAGTAGCAATGAAAAAACACTTGTGTCAACATCAACTCTAGCCAGACTGACTCTTGTAGTATGATCTGTAAGCAACAACGTGTAAAGCATTTCTTAAGATCTCTAGATTTTTTCACACGAGAATAACAAGGTAAGAGAGAGGAGAACGCATGACCTAAGCTTTGGAAAAAGTCAACCTGATTTATAGTAGCTGTACAATTTGTTTTTTCAAAGGTGTAATTTGTACTGACAGAGGGATCCCTGGGGAACCTGGAGCAAAAGGTCAGATAGGCCTTCCAGGAAGAAAAGGTGAAAAAGGAGAAAAAGGTAGGTATGTATGCCTGGCTAGCAATAATTTGAATATGTGACCTTTGTCAGATCAGCACCTCAGGCCTATATTTGCAAGCAGAAGTTTATGGTAGCTTGTAGGATCAGGACCATCAAAATGTATAGTTAAATGTCTGTTCACATTGCAGCAGCTTCTAAATCAGCAGTCATATCATACAACACTTACTCAGCACTGTGAAAAAGTACTGATACGTTTCACTCCTTTGAAGGCCATAATGAGATAAAATAGTTTGTGCACTACACATACTGAAAAGAAAAAGGGAAGTATTTTTTATGTATTGTGCAACTGTTTCAATGTAATTTTAATACATTTACATAGGAAACCAAGGCCTCTGCTCATGTAGTGCTGGTCCTCCTGGTCCCCGTGGTATACAAGGACCTCCGGGTACTCAAGGAAAGAAAGGACAAATGGGTTACCCTGGAAGACATGGAGAAAAGGGTGATCCAGGCTTATCTGGTGCAATGGGATCACCAGGGCTCCCTGTGAGTAGTTCGTATGAGCTTCAGTAAGTAAGTAACATCAACTGGTCATGCACAGAGAAAGCGTTTAAGATGAGTGGTGGAGGAACTGACTTGGAAAATCATGTAAAAGTTTTATCTACTTTTGCTTATTACAGTCTTGTGGGAGGATGCACTTACTAGCTTTTGTCAGATTGTGGCAGTGGGAAGAGTTTTATGCTGGGGGACAGAATCCTGTGCTGTGTAGATGGGGTCGTCAGGAGGTTTAGGAAAGACTGTGTTTGTTAATCCTGTTTTGTTTTTGACTTGTTTTTACTTTTATTTTCAAATACCTATTTTTTTCTTGAAAACAATGCACAAATTCCTCCACAGGAGATGATTTTTCAGTGAGTTCAAATGAAAGTGTTTCCAACAAAATGTTATCGAGACAAAGAATTGCATGGTGTCTTCCAATCGAGATGTATTTTAAGTCAACAACTATGTCTCTCTGTTATGCGTGTGTACAAACCTTAGATTTTATTCTGGCATTTCAAGTCATTTTCTTTATTCTTTTTTTTTCTCTCTTTTTCTTTTTCCTTTTTTTTTTTTTTTTATCAATTTAGTTGAAATGCTTAATTTATTTGATGAGGTGGTCTGAACAAAATACAGTCTTCACTCCCAAAGAGCCTAAAAGGCAGTGCTACAGTTTTAGTTTTGTTTATCCTTTTACTGTTCTGTATTACTTTATAATCTCCCATTTTTAGTCACTACTCAGTCAAAGTTTGTTCTTCATATGGATCAGCTGCTATAGGCAATGCCTTTGTAACACATGTATTAGCAATGAAGCTGGAAGTGGAATCAAGATTTTGCCCTTCATTTAATAATCCTTAGAAGGAAAACTTACCATGAATACAAAGACTTTTAATTTGCTTGAATAGCTTCCTAGCAATATAATAATTTCATTTCAAGTTCCTCAAGAAAAGAAACTGAAGTAACTTTTAGGTGGTAAAGATTTTGTGTACTAAATCATTTGACATCAGCATATAATGTTCATTTTTCCATTCTAGTGTTAACAAATCTGACATGCAGTTTTTCATGAAAAAACATACGTTTTTAAAAATGTCCATCTAAGATGCTGCATAGCAAAGTGATGCCAAGTAGAGATTTTTTTTTTAATAGTTCCTTGTGTGCATGAGATCACTTTCTTCGAAAATATATTTGGATATGCTTAGCTTTATAGCAACTGCTTTTTTTGGGGGGGGGTTGGTGGGAGGGCAAGGGGGAGGGAGTTGTTTGGGTTTTTTAGATGGCAGAACTGTTTTTCATACGTTTAGAGGAATGGCTAAATAATAACCCATTTTTACAACCTTAGTGGCCTTTTACTTGTGTGAACTAAACAAGGTAAAATGTATTTACCCACATATCCTGTTGCACAATCGGACTCTCACAGCAAGGTGATATGCAATCCAGACTGTTTGGAGAGCTGAGGGCACAAATCAGCATAAGAGTGAAGAAAAGCATTTTTTCCGTTCTCTAAACCTGGCAAGTAATAGACTATTCTGACAACACCAAGTACTAAACTAGATGCAGATGATATTTTATACTGGCAGTGTTGTGGGCTTTCACTTAGCAAAAAAGCAGCACTTAACCAACTGCCATGTTCAGTAGCAGGAGGGCAGCCTCATCCAGCAGTCACAACACTCCAGAGAGATTTCCTTCTTCTGTAGCCTTGGTGAATCATGGGTCAAAATCTGCAGTGGGAAGTTTATGAATTGTTAATTGTTTGCATCTTAATATTATTGCATTTTCAGTCACAGCTGAATGAGGCCATGGACCCAATTCTTCCAGCATTACTTGGTTTCACACAGTTGCATCTGTTGCATTTGGTGGCAGTCAGACTGAAAATGTCAGGTGCCATTCCCACAACTCTTTATAGATATCAAAAGAGATAAAACAGTGAGTTTTTTGCTTTGTTGGCTTGTTACCTTAATTAGTCTGGTTTGGGAAACAATGCAAGAGCAAGAGACAACTAATTTTCCCCTCAATTAATTCCCGTACTGCTTCTTTTCTGGAGATTAAATGACTTTTTTTTTTTTTTTTTTTTTTTTTTTTGGTGGTGCTGGTGTTGTCAATGGTAAGGGGACACCTGGTTCGGCTGGACAACATGGTGAAAAAGGAGAAAAGGGTGACCTAGGAAGAGTTAGAATAAAAGGTAAATACATTTTTTATCCTTTATCCTTTTTGTTTCCTACACAGTGCCTTATATAGTGTGAGACAGACACATTCATCTGCTCTTTAAGTCATTAATTTAGCAAGTTACTGAAACCTAGAGGTCACGTATAACCAAGACTGCTTGCTTGATACGATCTCTCATTTTCTTTTTGCTCAACACAAGGTCAACACAATTTTTTGTGGTTTTTACTTAATAGTTGAGCCATAAACTAGTTGTAACAGATTGATATTAATGCTAACAAATGACTTTGTATCATTCGACGGATAATCAGGGTTTTACAGAGGTCTGTGTAGCAAAGACTAAGCAGAATACAATCACTGTGAAAGTATGAAGAAATATTATCATATAAAAAGGCACCTCCTGAAGTGTCATATGTCAGTATCCCAGCTGTTATTTCCACTTAAACAACCAAAATTCTTGGGAAAAACTCACAATCTCAGTGGCCATTTGAATTCCTACTCCTCTTTCTGAAAAATTGCTTTTGAGCAGGCATTGAAAAGAAACAATAGGCCACCAGTTGCACAACTGAAATTCTTGTAACTAAATAGATCAAAAACTCTCCACAGTTATGGTTATAATTTGCAAAACCAAAAGAGAAAGAGCACAACAAATTACAGTAATCTGATGGGAAAGCTAAGTTACAAATGCTACATTAATTATTGAAACAAAAAAAAAGTCTGTCTTATTGTTTGTGAAAAGTTAGTTTAGCTTTGGATGCCTGTGTTTATTTACAGGCATTGGAGAAGGGCAAAACATTTGCTGTTTATTTATAAAGAATTTCTTGACACAGCAAAATGAATTTTTGGGTTAGAATAGTACTATTGTCCTTTATGCAAAAATTACATTTCAATAAATATCAGTCCAAGAGAAATCTGGAGGGAAAAGAAAGAAAAAAATAAAACAATTAAAACCTTTTGGGAATATTTGTGCATACTGATTTCACTGAAATTAAGGATCAAACTCTGACTGATTTCAATAGCACAATGTTTTTACTCTGTATATAACACGAACAGAAGCCACATTCTTCCAATGCCTGTAAACACATCTTTTACAGAGACCAAGTTGTTCCATGAGGTGTCCAACTACGTACTGCCTTCCTAAGCCTAAATTACCTCATTTAGGAAACCAGAATTCAAGAACTGAAAATTGCCATACAGATCCAGATATGATGAATGATTACCCTGTGTTTATTTAAGCAGAAAATAAATAAGAAAACATGCTGTAAATATTATACCTTTTCAATTGTTTTAAGGAATAAAAGGTGAAAGAGGTCCTACTGGCGTTCCAGGATTTCCAGGCCAAAGAGGTAATGATGGCAGAGATGGGGATTTAGGATTGCCTGGGGAGAAAGGAGCTGAGGTACGTTTGACTTTCTCAAGATTTTTATTTTTTTTTATATCAGTTAATATAGCGTCTTAAGAAAGGCTAGCTCTTAATGAAAACTGTCATCATATTCCAAATTTGTAGCAGATTAATCAGTTTCAACATTTTCTGTTAGCCTAGATCAAAAATCATAGTATCCATTGAAAAAAAAAGATTTTCTTGGAAATACTACTATTTATTTTGTTATTTCTAGACATAACTTCTGCATATACTGTGTCAATATTATGGGATCAGGAAGAAACAAAATCTGCCCTCTGTTCCTATTGCCTTTGAATATTTAAAACTAATAACGTCACCCATATAGTTACATGAAGACCAGAGTTTCTCCAGTTAATTTTCTAATGTGGCTTTTGATAATCAAAGAGAGGAAAGGAATCAGGTCATGCTATTTCTTATTAACAGTTTATTACTTTTAGGGTGATTCTGGAATACCAGTGCCAGGTGATAAAGGAATCCCTGGAGTCCCAGGACTCCCTGGAGTAAAAGGACCAATAGGATTGCCAGGTTTGGGGATTCCTGGCCCTCCTGGAGTCAGAGGTAGCCCTGGAGACTTTGGTGATACTGGTAGCGTTGGGCCGCCTGGTCTAAAGGGTCAGAAAGGTAATTTTGAATATTTACTTTAAAAGCCAAGCAATGAAAAAGCATGTTTGATAGCATCCATTACAGCTTCATATGTATTCTATACAGTGTTATTCATTTGTAGTAAAAATCAATTTTGGCAAGCTCAGTGGTCCCATGAAGCATGGCTACTGAAAGGTACAAAACTGTCAGCATTTAGCAGCGCACACTGGTGACTATATGAATCTCAAGGGGCCTTGAACCTACATTGTGTTACTTGCACACTACCAGAGGAATTAATTGCTGGAGTGAAGACTACTCCTGTGTATAAGGATTTGCAGGGCAATGCTTTTTTGCTGAAGGAGCAGGAAAAGGCAACTAATACTTAAGGCATGGTCTTTTTGTTTGTTTGTTTACAAAAATTCCCTACCAAAGAAAGATATTTTCACTGATAGTCAATACGTATAAATCAGAAACGTACATAGAACTGAGATGAAAATACCATTTCTTTTTTTTTTTTAACAGACTCTATTGTAAAGACAAATTTCTGCCAACACAGACACAAAAAATCTTTGTCTTTATAGAATGCAACTGTATTACATCAACTTGAGTCATTACCAAAATTCTGTACAAAATAAGTGGCAAGAGAAACACATTTTAAGATTCTCATCAAACCTTAAATAATGTGGAAATAACTATAGACGTAAACAGACCTTTCTCTTTACGTATCTGGCTGGTTATTTCCACAGAAATATTATAGTAAATGTTCAGACTATTTATTCTAAAATCAGATAGACCTATTTCTTTGTCCCTCTTGCTTCAGGTGAGACTGTCTGTATTGTATCACCATCCCCTGGAAACCCAGGTCCCCCAGGTTTTAAAGGTGTTCAAGGTATGTTTACAAATGAGGGAATTTTTGTTTTTAATCAAAACAGAGTTTTAATTGCTAATTAAAAAAAGAAGCTATACTAAAAAGGTACACTAAGCATTCTGTTTTTTCAACAGATAGATGTCTCAAAATGTAAAACAGCAAATGCACAGGAATTTAATAATCTTTTACAACCAAGAGCTAGACAGCTGCAATTTGCGTGATCAAAATGTGTGCAGATTGCCTCCATAGAAATGGCTACATGATGGTATGATAAGGAGGAAAAAAGGGCGTGCCTGGCAAAAGATATGGCAAGTCTGTAATTTCTAAGATAATATTGTACATGGCAAATTGCAAGTGAGCCCTAAAATCTCAATACTTACTACTTCCCTTGTTCAACTTAACTTAAATTCAAAGAACCCATTCAGAAACTGTCCAGATATTGCTTTGATCACCTCTGAAACATGTGAAATACCACAGAAAATCATGATCAGAACAAATGGATTTTCAAGTTGTCCCTTCAATGTGGTATTACACAGCTCCTCGATATCAGTATTGTGAGTGGTAGCTAAATTCCATACAGACATGAGAGAACAGAGGTTAGCGTATTGAGTTCAACTGCATGATTCCAGAAGCAGATAGCACAGAAGAATGTGATTTGACAACTGTAATTTTATCAAATTACTAGGTTACTAATTTTGCAAATTTGTAAATTTACAAATTACTAGGTTACTAATATTTGACAAATTACCAGTAATTTGTCAATAACTAGGTTGCTATCCTCTAACATTAAAATATTACAGATGTTTTTTTCCTAATTTACTCTGGTGATTTGCAGTCTGCTGTTTATGGATTAGGGTACAACTCCATTTAGAAAAAACAGCAGCCATAGATTTGGTTGTGACTTGGGTGTTGGATCTTGTCTAAAATGATAGAAGTGTATGAGTTTACTTGTCTTCAGAGTACATGAATCTGCAGGGAATAAAGATGAAATGTTGTTTCCTTAGGTCACAAATTTTAGAGCTCTGTTGGGTTTTGACTTCTTTCCTTTCTGTTTCCAGGACCAAAGGGTTTAAAAGGACTGCCTGGTCGTCCTGGACCAAATGGCTTTGATGGGCAAAAAGGCCAGCAAGGCAGACCAGGAGCTGGAATCCCTGGGCCAGAAGGTGAATTTGCTTTTCTCAGTCCAGGGGACATGCTGGTCAAGCTGTAATGCATATATACAGGGTAAAGTAGCTACTGTGGTGGAATAGAATTATATTTCAACCAAACCTAATAGAAGAGCAATCTTTACCAGCGTCTGTCGTTTCTTCTAGCAGGTACTGCAGTGACCTGAAGTTCATTGTATAGGGAGGAAATAAATTTGGTGTTATAAATTTTCACAGAAAACTGAGAGTAACTAGTATAATTTTAATAAAGGAATTGAACAAAAATGACAACACACAAGATAGATGCTGCCCTAGAAAAAATCACAGTCACTTCCCACAGGAATAATTATCTTCTTCTTTCTTCATGTATTATTAGCTGTAAATGAAAAGTCTGAAATTTTCTGTATAATATTTTTCTTTGCAAACTGATAATGTAATTCTAGTTAAATTTGCATTTTAATATTCCACAGTTTTTGAAAAAAAAAAAAACAACTTTTGATATCATACCAACAGGCTTCCGAGGCAAAGCTGGTGATCCTGGTGAGGAAGGTGAAAGAGGATCCACCATTAATGGTAAAAATGGTGCTCCAGGTCCACCTGGCCCAGATGGTCAGAAAGGTGTTCCAGGTGATACTACATATGGTCCTCCAGGAATCCCAGGCAATAGGGGACTGCCAGGACCACCTGGTGCACAAGGAGCAAGGGGTGATCCAGGCATTCCTGGGCTTCAAGGTACAAAAAATTTTATGAAGCATTTCTGCATAGTCAAAGGAGAAAGTCTGAGTGAGGTTACTGGTGATAACATTTAAACCTACTCTTGTCTGCATCCTGTCTGCATAATGGTGACTATGTAGGGTATTGGATATTTTTACATTCACATTGTCACAGTTAAGGTTGATCAGCCACTGAGGAGATCTGAACTGCAGGAGGAGGAAGATGCCTTTCCCCAGTCTGTGCAGTAACAGTGTAGCTTCCTATTGTTACTGCTGTTACTTTCTGCTTACAGGCCATCTGTGCTTAGGGTCTCTTACTTTGGTCTACAGACACAAAGATGGTCCCTGCCTCAAATTGCTTACTCAAATCTAGAAAGACAGGCTAAAGGTGGGAGAACATGCAGGGAAAGAGAGGTGAAATTCTTTGCCCAGAATTATGCAATATAATCCTGAACAATATTATATTGTACAATATAAGCCCTCCTCACCTATAGGTTAGAGCTGAATAATTGTTCTTTAAAGAAGGAAGCTCTCCACAACAGCCAATTCTAAATTGCAAAAAAGATCAGTTTTCACAAAGTATGTAAAAGTTGTAGGATAAGTGAGATATTCCAATTACTGAACATATAATTTCAAAATTGGAGTTAGGAATTCTGAATGATAGTGAGAAGTTTAAGGGGAAGATTTTACAATGTTTTTTTTTTGTTTGTTTGTTTGTTTCCAGGGCAGCCTGGTACTCCAGGATTTCCAGGTGCTAAAGGTTTTAGAGGCCCAGAAGGCAATATAGGAGCACCAGGCTGTCCAGGCTTCCCTGGTCCACTGTGTGACATGGGATTACCAGGGCCACCAGGACTCAGAGGTGTCATAGGCCTGCCAGGCCCTCAAGGTACATAGCATCCCTCACAGGTCTAAGCTTTGCATGTCTTTTCTAGCAGATTTAACCATGTGGTTTTTGTGGCTAGTATGACAAATACTTCCATGGGGGTTGCTCATTAGTAGAGGTGTATTTTGTACATTTCCTATAACTTAGGGAATGTATAATATGTTCAACTCAGATTTCTTCCAACTCTCCATCCCTTCCCATAAATACTGATCCTTAACGGACCAAATCATAATGTGTTTACTGTAAAGTAATAAAGAGAAGAGTTAATTAGCTTGTACTCTGTTGTCCTGTGTAACTTAATTGAATTCCTGGCATTGCTGTGATAATTTTATCTTCCTTATTCTTAAGCTGAAATGTTACTTCAGAAGAGTTAGTAGACATGTATATTAAAAGTACTTAGCAATGAAAAGTTGGGATTTTTCACAGGGAACTTCTACTGATACATCTCCGACTAAAGAAATATAAGAAAACAAAATATTCCAAAGGAAAATCTAGACAGAGGCAGGACTGAACATGGTGGCAAAGTTTCCAAGTAATTTTGCTATGTTTGATGATATTTATCACTTTCTACTTTTTAGATACAATTGCTGAATCCTTTTCCAACGTTTATATACATAGAATAAAAACTGTTCTTTTCAGGCTTACCAGGCTTTAAGGGTCAGAAGGGAGATAGGGGCCTAGCTGGGCCACCTGGAATCAAAGGTCTCAAGGGCTCTCCTGGCTCACGGGGCCCCCCAGGTCCTCCAGGCTCCCGAGGACTTCCAGGACTTCCAGGTAATAACGGACCACCTGGCTTCCCAGGACAAACAGGTATGTTAAACATCCCGCAAAACATCTCGTCTGTAGCATCTCTTGTACAGGGAGCTATTTTTAGTTTTTAAAGCTAGGAAATACTTTGCACTCTCCTCCCTTTCCAGCTTCTAGAATAAGATCCTGCAGCAAGGCAGAATCAGGAACAATAGAATCCTTTGTTCTTTCTCTTATAATAAAAGCAAAGGGATGGAAAGAGGTTGATACACCTTGATGCATGCTGGTGCACTGGTTGTTTTACAACACTGACACTTTTCAGTGTATTATTTACTAACTATTTGTAATAGTTTGTTGTTATAAGAGCAAGATACTTTTTATTACCTGCAGGCTATTTCCTTTACTGATGCAGTCTGTAATTGTATTCTGTATCTAGAATGTATGCTGATGAGTAAGTGAAGAAATGGATTCACATTATGTCTAGTACTTCTGAAAATGTGAGAAATTGTGCCACAAAACTTAAAAAAGCACTTAGATATGAAAATAACATTGGAAGTGGGCATTTACATTCATTTTAGATCATATGTCCTTTACCATTCACAGGAAAATGGCTGGTCCAAAAGTTGAGGTGCACTAAGGCTGGAGTAACCCAGTTAGCTGGGTGTAGATTACAGGGTTTGCTTAGATTTAAACTAAGGCTAAATGTTACTGAAAATTAAAAGAAAAGGAAAAAACATAAAACTTCCAACCTGCAGCATCAATTATCTTGAGAGTTAGCTGCTTTAGTAATAAGAATAGCGTTAATTTATGGGGGAGAGGGGGTGCTACAGGAGGAGGAGATGTTTGCTTCAAGGCAATCTAGATTTCAAGACAAGTTTGACCTTGGCATGAAGCCATGCTTCAAGTATTGGCTCTCTAGCTATGATGATTTCCTTACGAGTCCTTGTAAGCCTCCTACCTTTTGCTTTATACTCTTCTTTAGAATTTGACAGCAACAGCATAGCAGACTGAGTGTGTCAATAAAGCATTTAATATTACCAGGAAGCAAAGGGATCCAAGGACCCCAAGGATTCCTAGGACTCCCAGGAACACAAGGCCCAATGGGAATCTCTGGTGTTAAAGGTGAAGAAGGAAAAATGGGTCTATCTGGGCCTAGTGGAGAATGTGGGGATATTGGAATGAAAGGTTTGTAAAAATCTGCTTCACTCTGTACTTTTATTTATTTCTATGATTAGTTTTGTTAAGACTATGTTTGGTATAGATTTACATTTTCTGCTTGGTATAAGCATATATTCACTTGTTTTCAGAGATACTAAATCCAGCTCTTGTCCTTTATGAATGCATAACGAAAACGAAAGAAAAATTAATGGCATAGAGATCAGTGGATACATTTACCACTGTAAATCAAAACACACATAAGAATCACTCATTCAAACAAACCCTGAATTTTGTCCTGTACATATGAGAAACCAGATTTTTAAAGTTTTCTGTCATATTGTCTGTGTTCAATCTATCTAAAACATACAAGAAGTCATATTTATGAACATTAGTATGGAAAAGAGAATAACCATTTCCAAGGTGTATTCAGTCACGGACAATACAGTGTAGACTGGAAAGTAAAATTGCTAACTTCCTTATTCCAGACAAACAGGAAGTAATTCTGATTTAATATCAGCTGAGTTACTCCTGAATTAACTAAAAAGCAAGCAAAAGAAAATGAATTTTGCTAGCAGTGAGTCTTCTCAAACAACTGGTATCTGTATTAGTATTTCAAGGCTTCCTCTGGTAGAGAAGTCCTCAGTAAAAATTAATTTTCAGGATGTGTCATTTATAAGGATTTACTTACATTCCATATGTTTGGTTCAAAGGTGAAAGAGGACGTCCAGGAGACAGTGGCTCCATTAACATTCGGCTTGAGAAAGGACAAAAGGGAGAGCCAGGCTTTCCTGGTGAGAATGGATTTAGAGGTGAAAGAGGTACGTTCATAAAATAAAGCTGTGCACACACACATTCATCTGATTTCATAATAAATGGTGTGTTTGGATTGATAGCTGCAGTAATATCCAGCTACCTTATTGTGTTTATAGATTCTTAAGGTAGGAAACTAGTTTCTTTGAGCAATTACTAAGGCAATACATGAAGTGTGAAAGCATAGCCATATTCAAGATAAGGGTCAAATAATTGTTTGACCATATTGGTCATTATCTTGTTCTGCAATTAACTTCAGGTGAAAAAGGCAATATAGGTTTCAGAGGTGCCCCAGGATTTCCAGGGAAGAATGGTGTCCCAGGACTGCCAGGTGACCATGGTGACACTGGACTGATGGGGTTTCCAGGATTACGGGGTTTCCCAGGACCAAAGGGCTTCAAAGGAATGACAGGATTCCAAGGACAACCAGGTGACCAGGTAAATTGAAAGTAACAGTGCCACAGAAATTACAGTTACATCTTTACCAACTCCAAGAAATACGATGGATGCCTGTATTGTACTTACCCAATAGATGCTCCTCCTGAGAGGAGACTGTCGATGCTTCAATTACATTTTGGCAGAAGCTATAGTCAGGGTCAACAAAGGGCCTCTCTCCCAGCAGCATGTTGTGATTTTGTTATGCTGCCACTTGGTGGAAGTTCAGGCTATACTTCACTAATTAGAACAGCACAAGACTGAAGTTAATATGGCTTCTTCTTCATATCATGCTATGAGGAGCTGCCAAACCAACAGACAAGGAAAAAAAAAAAAAGACCTGTGCCCATACAGACAGCTTGCACCAAACAGAAACCAGAGAAGCCATATAGCTCCAGAATGAATATACAAAAACACATGTCCCATATGGGTATGAGGTTACATTCTTCACTAGCTTCTGCATTAGGTAGATAGGCAATGAGATTACATGAAACAAATCACAGTTCATTTTTGGTGCAGGGACATATCTTTGCTTAGCTTGTTCTGTGTTATATTTCTTTGAAGAAAGAATCTTCTTTGCTGATCATAGGTCATTATTTAAAAGAAAAATAGAGAAATCTTTACATTTTTACTGTAACGTCACAACATATTTCTCATTAATATTTATAGTAAAATTGGGGGTAAAACTCAGTAATATTTGGTATGCTGTTGTGGTACCTTTTAATTCAAATAACTCAAGCCATCTGTGAGGAATTCAAGATGTTCAAGCCAAGTGTTAGCATAAACACATTCAAAATTATTAGCAATTCTAATCTAGAGTTTCTTGGAAGTATTAATGGTCAGTGTTTGATGCAGCAAAGACAAAATGCTTTTCTGTTGAGCTAAAGATACAGTTTTGCTTTTTGTATTGATTTCTGGTCTGTTTACTAGCATATGAGAACCAAATGTTCTTACAGATCATTCCTATTATGAATATCATAAATCAATATATATATATTTTTGCTGTTTATCAGGGTGATGTCGGCTTACCAGGAATGCCTGGAAACCCAGGATTGACTGGCCCAAAAGGATCTAAAGGTTCATATAAACGTGCTTTTGTAAAGAGCCATAGTGTTATGTTATATATGCTTTCATATATGGAGAGTACTCACTAGACATTAGAAAACAGGACAGAAGTGAACATAATTCAAACATGAATAGCATTACAAACAAGTCTGACATGAAGGCAAAATTTGCATTTTAATACATTTATAACAAAATTTTTATTAATTTAGAAGATAAAACTATCAGATTTCATGGAGTTTCAAAACTCCAAAAAAAAAAAAACCAAACAAGTACAAACTTACATATCTGTAAAACCAGTTAAACAAAATGAGAGAAAATACAATTATTTATGGTATTATGCAGATAGGTAGTTTTTAAAATAGTACAGCAGGATTTATTGTTACTTTTACATCACTTATTTTCCAACAATTTAGGCTATGATTGTTAATTCCTGTAACATCTGAAAGTAACAAAAATCAGGCAAAGGTTGTACCCGTGTAAGCAAAGTTATTCTGCTTACAAGATGAAGTTTTGTATCTGTATTTTTTGTGTAGGTAGAGATTACTCTGACAAATTTATAATACTTAGATTTTTTTTAATATTTCAACAAAATACAAAATGGTGCTTTTTCTCAGCTACAGTTTCCATTTCTTCAAATATTCAACACCTTCTCAGCCAGGGAATATATTCCCCACCCCCCACCCCCCAAAAAAAAAAAAAAAAAAGCAAAGAACAAAGGTCTGTACAGAGAATATAAGACAAAATCACTTGCAATTATCGACTCTCTGATAAAAAGGACTTTCAGGGCAAACAGAAGTTTCTGTGCTGGCTTAAAGTCCCCAGCTAGTCCCTAAAAGGTCTTTACTGAGTAAATGGACTCATGCTGTACTGACTGTGCAAATTCTAACAAACCTATGTAAGGAGCTCTTTGTGTTTAATAAAGTATCATAGGGAATTTATGCAATATCTTTCATATTCAGTATATGCTGTCAGTATTGGAAAATTTTCCTCCCCCTTCTTTTCTCCTTAGTGGGAAATTTACATGAATATTGACTGGAATCATATTAAATACGAGCTGAGTTAGTACTTCATGATAGGATGAGCTGTCTGCTAATTTTCATGTGCCAAAGTATTTTTGTGTTCTCTCATTCCCTTTTATAGTTGTTATATCTATGACTAAATTATCAGATATTAAAAAACTGTCCAGCTTTGTATTCATGGATGAAAATAATACTTGTATCAAATGAAAGTCACTGTACCTTAACAGGCAAGAGAGGTGACCCAACTCTTCTGCTTGGTATACGTGGTCAAAAAGGGCCTCCTGGAGACCCAGGATTAACAGGTAATTCCGTCTGATTAAAGAAAAAAATGGACCTAAGGAATTTTCTGTAAGCTTTGTTAGTGGAGAGGGAGCTCTATTTTCTGTAGGCATTGAGTTGTATTTTGCACAGTTAGAAGCCCTGGGATTGGAGTGGCATCACAGTGTGCAATATGGCTAGCACAAACGTAAGAGATAGAGACTAGTATTGTCTAGTACAGCACTGGAGAACACCCCAAGACCTCCCAGAATACCTGTCTTGTCTATCTCTTGCTAGCCATTTCTGCTCTTTCAGATATCATCAGAGACATCACTGTAATTCATTGCTAATAAATAGATGCAAGGGCCTGCAGTATTTGAAAACAAAACAAAACAAAAACAAAAACAAACACTTACAGAAAAATCTTACTGAACTTTTATATTTTATATATATTTTTAAAGGATTCTGTGGGTTACCTGGAGAGAAGGGTTCAGCAGGTATCCAAGGACAACCTGGAAGACTAGGATCCAAGGGCGAGTCTGGATACCCAGGAATACCTGGATTTCCAGGTAACGTCAAAGTTTTAAAATTAGTGTGATCTAATAGCTCAAAAGGGGTAGGCATCAGGAAAACACAGCTGAGGAGGCACCTCTGTTGAGAAGGCTATAGAAAGGAGAGGTTGTATAAGGCTTGTACTGAAAGCTATTTCAGTATTTGTAGACAGTGGCAGTAAAGCTAGCTCAGAGTTTGACAGCAGATACATCAGTTCTTCAGGCAGTCCCATATGCTTCCAGGTACCTCTGAATAATATAGTGTGCTAAATTGTGTAGGGAAAAAAAAATAAATAAATAACTGTTCAATGGATGTGCATAGTCAAGGATTTTTTTTCCTCCATTCTCAGGAGCTCCAGGTCCTCCAGGATTGCCAGGAGAACCTGGAGAAAAAGGGAAACAAGGACTTTCGGGACCTCCAGGATTGCAAGGATTAGCTGGATCGCAGGGCAGGAAAGGTAAACAGCATACGGTGTAGTTCTACTGGTAATGTGACATCACCATATATTAATACCATATAAAAAATAACAAATGCTACCTCACAAAATTGGACTATGATCCAAAATGAGTCAAGAAGAAGAAAGAAACAGATTCTGGCTCTCCTAATGTAACTGATAGCAGAAGTTAAGGAAAGGAGAAGGAGTTTGCATTAATTCAGATGTTTCACTTTAACTTCAATTACACTGTGTTCTACCTTTTCACCATGGAGTGCCACTGTTCCTCTACAAAAACAACAGAATGCTGTGGACAGTTTCATCCACAACAAACTGTGATCATAAGATAACTTGTTTTGTTTTGATTTTCTAAAAATAAATAAATAAATATATATATGGTGGATTTTATGTAGGAATATTTCACCAAAATCCTAAATTATAGTTTTCATAACAATTGTTACATTTGGATTGAACAGCAGCTCATCTGTATAGTTGTTGGAAGCCAGTATGTCATTCTGATTATAGTAAAAGTTAATATTGAAATCATAAGTTACAATAATGTTTTATAAAGAAAGATAATCAACTACGAAATTTGTATGCCCTCTCTGCAATAATGAGCTTCATAACCAGATCCTGGGCAAAGAAGAATATTAATGATGGATATACAGATACCATAGTAAAGTAATAAATGTGACCATGAAAAATGGCTAGGGAGGACAACAGATTCACTTCAAATTCAGACTAAGGATAAATTGAGAAGGTTTCTTAAAAAATACTGAAAATTTAAATGAAAAATGGAAGTTTCAGATTACTTGCAGAAAGTAAAGGGTGTTGCTTTAAACTGTTGTGACAGACTGCTTGCTGGTGCATAATTTGCAAGAGAACATTTCATTGTTGCAAACAGTATTTTCTTTAACAAAGGCAGAAATCTGCAATGACAAGGATGTCTAAATTGAGAGAGAAAAATTTGTCTGCTGAAAACTTCTTAGTAAAAAGATGGACTCGTTCCATCTTGCCATGAGTGGTCAGACACTTCTCTATTACACAGAAGTTATCCCAAGTCCCGCGAAGGAAACATAACAAATTAACACATGTGCTGCAGAGGGAAAAGTTCTGTTCCAAATAGAAATTCATTAGAGACCAAGTGGCTTGCCTGCCTTAGGATCCTATATATTACCAGCCAAGTTTAAAAGAAGGTTAACAACCTTGAAATTATACTCAGTAATGAAAACTGAATGGAATTAGTATTCCAGTTCTACTGGAGAATATATCATATGCTGTTTTTAATAAATAACGTAGCTACCATTAGATGTGAAATGGTTAATTGGCTGTTCCTTGTTAAGGACACAGCCTTGTTAGTCTAATTGCTTCTAATTTACATTAAATGTCTCGTTTCTGAAGAACTTTTAGATTAAAAAATGTAGTTAAAGGGCTTTTAACCGAAGCATAATCACATTTTCTTTGTTACAGAGACAGTTTTACTAGTTAAGGGCTCAGTCTGGCAAGTCTTACTTGTGTGAGTAATCCCTCATGAAGCAAGTAATATTAAGAACATCGGCATAATTACTTGTGTGAGTAAAAGCTGAATTGGGCTGTAAAATGCAGAATAGTGGTTCATACGTAGGTCAGCCAATTCAGCTGTACCTAGAAGTATGGGACTAGAGCAATCCAAAAATCTAGAAATACAAGTGCTGATATTATAATGGATTGTTGGCAAAGGTGTCAGAAATTCCCTGGAAAGCAAGTAAACCAAGCCATCAATCTTGACTGAATAAGCTAAAGATCAAAAAAGTTTTAAATGGTGGACAGGATGCCAAATGTTGTTAGTATTTCATAATCATTTTAAAATACCACTGTTAAGTTCCCTGGATTGGCATGCAGCTCTCACATAAATTTGAAAATGGGAATATTTTCAAGACAAGCTGGCTACAGAAAGCAGGACTGAAACTTAAGAAACTTAAGAGCAGTGAATTAAGGGCACAGAAGATACTACAGGTTGGGTTAGTAGTATCCCATACTATAAAAGGGTATTACAGAGTATATTATCAATGTGTTATGGGTTTTCAAGCAACCTTTTGGATTTAAATTTTCCCAGACCAGTGTTTGCTGTTGGCTGTTTTTGTTTGTTTGTTTAATTTGTTGTTGTTGTTTTTTGGCTGATTTGGATGCAATTCCTTTGTTATATTTTAACAAAAATAATTTGGCACTTTTTCTGAGAATAAAGCTCCAAGATTTATATTTATTATTTATTAAAGAACCTTAGTGAACTTTTATTTGTCCTTTCTCAGGAGACCCCATCTTTGAACTAAGGATGTTTAAATTTGGCAGGTGAACCATTTGATGAAGGGCATTCCTGTTAGTGTTCCTATGGCAGTTCATCCCTGCCAAATTTGACCGGTTTAGAAAAAATGAGAAAAATATTTCCATTCATATGTGCACAGTACAGCAATAAATTCGTCTATGATTTATGCTCTGGGTAAACAGCAGACTTTGATGCTGCAGGACATGCTGGGATCGAGCACAGGAACTGAAACAGAGAACCTACATCTTCTATTCTAGGAAATGGCTAGACAGGGAAAAAGAGAAATAATTCTGAACTGTGGAGAAAAATACTGGGAAATCTACATCATAGGGAGAGGAACTGGCAGAAGAAGGAGATTAGAGATAAGCAGCAAAGGTAGAAAAAGAACAAGAGCAAGCATTGTCAGTGTTGTTCCATTTCTTGCAGATCACTATCCGCTCTAGTCTGTCCCACTCTGGCAGGAGAAATGTCACAATGCCATAACTCTATTCCTCTGTCTGAAATCTTTGTAACCTGTTGCCAAGTGACCCATCAGTTTTGTCAAATCTGGTCCTATCACCAGGTGCAGCCTTAGCATGAGTAACAGATCCAAATATTGCATTCTCATTTCCCTGGCAAACATCCAACTGATAGAGCCCCCACCTTGCCTTCCCATTTTTATACAAAAAGCAAAGTATGAGAAAACACTAAAAAAGATTGCAGCATTCAGCACTTTTAAGATAGAAACCATAAAAATACAATTGATTTCACCCTGCATTTTGTAATTTGTGATTGCTCCAGTTTTAAATTGTAGCTGAATGCTGAATTCTGGTTTTGCCTGGACAGGAGCACCATAACATAATTCATTTATTTCTCAAGAAACAAAACCATCATAATCAGGCTGAGAGAGGATTTTTAATCGGACTTTTTGACTCAGTTCTGGAATATTTGTAATAAACCAGGCAAATAACTACTGCAAAAAAAATAATCTCAGATTAGTTCTAAAAGATAAGGAAAAACGGAGGTAGATTTTTGAAAATTGAAAAAAAAAAATAAAAAAAAGCTCAGATGATAAAGCAAAAATTATTTTCAACTAGCACAAACAGTAGTTTTTGATCTGGTCATCTAAGTGAACATTGTTAGCAACAAAGCTGCTATATGCTATAACATGTCAAGATCAACCTTACAGATGTCTAATTCTGTATTTTCAAAGACTTTCTGCTGTTGAGCTGAAGAATTTTTGTAGCAGTATGATGCAAAACAGCATGGTTTCCTTCATGAAATCTGCAGGACCAGGAAAAATAAGAACACAGGTGAAAAATTTGCTTCTTTCTAGTGCAGCTAGATTAAATTGCATTTACATTTATCTTCATGTAAAGAAAATGTAACGAAGTTCTGTTTTTCCAGTAATTTTATGTAGATCTTCATTCTAGTCTGTAGGTTATTACAGGGCTATGCAGTGATAAGATGACTAATGTTGGACTAGGTAATCACAGGCAGCAGTAGTACTCCAGCCACAACCACGAGGTTCAGCATAGAGTAAATCAGCCCACAGTGAGCTTCCTGCTGCTAGCTGCAATGTAGAAGTACCTAAAGGTTTAAAGTGTGCATTTTCTGGTTACTTTGAAACAAAACTGTATTATGATTGCCATTTTCAGGTTTTCCTTTTCAAGATGGCAGCACCCAGGTGCAATGTGACCTCTTCAGTTACCAATAGGAATCAAACTCAGCAAATGTCCTGCCTTGATCCACAGTGCATTCTCAACAAAAAATGCATCATTTTTAATTGCAACTTTCAAGAATCATTTTGGCACTCATTCATGCCTGCAATACCTCTTAGGTCTTCCTGGACTGCCTGGACTGGATGGCTTGGATGGACTAAAAGGTCAAAAAGGTTCTGCAGGAGCTCCAGGTAAAGAATAGAAACTGCCTTGAGGAACAGAAAATACATTCTTGAATGACTAAATGCACAAGGAATAATGCATATTATTTTGATATTTGCCTTGCCCAGAAGAGATCATTAAGGCTCAAACTAACCTTTCAAACAGAATCTAAAGTGTGCCTAATGACAAACCTGTAGTTATTTGTGAAGAAACCTTTAAAACTTCCATTACTCATATAGTTTTGCTGGAACATTTCAAGGCTATTTATACAATGAAAATGTTCGGTGCAGGAGGTGTTTTTTTGTTTGTTTGTTTGTTTGTTTGTTTTTTACAGCCCCATTAAAGTCAATGGGATTTGTAGTGCAAACTTCAGAGGAATCAGCTTTTCACTTATGCTGATCTATTTGCAGCTTTCAAAAGGTGCTTTTGAAGCAGTATTTAAAAAACAGAGTGCTCACCATCTATCAAGAAGTTAAAAATTTGTACTGATAGAAAAGTAAATTTAGGACCCTGCAATCAGTTTACATTTCAAATTATAGGTAATAATGACACTGTATAAAATAAACCCTGAAGAACAGCCTTAAAGCAGAGATAACTTTCTTCAAAAGAGATGACTAAGGGCTGTACTCAACAAAACTGTATCCAGCTCCCAAGAGAAATCCAAAAGAAAACAGTGCTAGGCAACCCTTGTAAGGAGGAACATCTACAGCTGGCATTTCTATCCTGCAAATCTGTATTTGTACTCACTCTAGACATTATGTACATAATTTTTTTCCTTTATAGGTCAAAGTGAAACAGGGCGCCCAGGATACTCAGGAGAACTTGGACCGAAAGGTGACAGAGGTAAACCTGGATGGCCCGGTATTTCCATTCCAGGCGCCCCTGGAGAAAGGGGATTTCCAGGATTCCCAGGTAAGAAAGGGTTTTTTCCTTGGTGATGCTCTGCAGAACTGAAGTAAAGTTCATAAAGGCTCTTCCCCAGGTTAGTATCAACATGAATATATGCACAGGAGATTCGTTCACTGACATCATTCCTATTGCAAACATTTATGTTACCGGAGAAGAAAGAATGGGAATAGAAAATGACTTGGACACTCAGGGAACTGCTAGGTGGAGTTGCCTCTTGGGAAAAAAGTACCTAAAGAAAGAGTACAGTGAAGCTGGTAATCGCAGAAATACAGTAAATCAACTATTCCAATGTAAATGCAAGATGGAACTATATCACAAGTCTGCTAAGATTATTCAAGAGCCTTGGTGATGTAGGAATTGCACAGAAATAGGAAAAAATTGTGAGAGACATATTCAAAACCCAGTTGGATGCAGTCTGTGTAAGCTGTTCTAGCTGACCCTGCTCTAAGGAGGGAGTTGGACTAGAAAGTTTCCAGAAGCCTATTCCAGCCCCAGCAATTCTGTGATTAGAAACAACATTAGTTTTACTCTATTAAACCTTGCTACAGAGTCACATAACAGGGAAAAAAAAAAAAATCTAGCTGAGATGAACTCTGGTGAAGTGAATTATTTTAAGATGAATGCAGTTTTCTCAATTCAATCAGCTACTCGTTTGTGAACTGAATGATGTGGTTGAGAAAAAAAAAAGTTTTATTCCAAGATGTACTAACGTTGCTTGAGATTAGATGGTCAAGACCTCCCATGGCATACTGTGTGTCCAGCTGTGACAGTTTAGGGAGAACTCACTAGAGAGTAAATGGATGGGTGGAGTTGGAACAAGCCGAAAGAAACTAGATTTGTTTTCTTTAGAAAAGAGAAGGCAGCAGAGTGCAACACATGCTAAATGCCTTCCAGTATTCAGAAATGTTACGCAGAGGATGGTAACCGATAACTTTTCTTGCCTGTCACATGTAAGACATTTTGCAAATGTCTTAATTTGCAAAAATCCAGATTACACGTCAAAAAAATACATTTAAGGCTATAAAGTTCATCTTGTTCACTAAGGTTTTTAGGAAATGACTGAGCTCACTTTTCTTAGGAATAGTCTGTGGCTACTTATCCTGCCTCAGGCTAAATAATTTTCTAGACCTCTATTGCCTTAAATTTTTACCGTTTCTTTGATTGCTAGAACTCAAGAGTTTATTTGTGGCAATGTGTTGATGTATAATGATGCATTCTTTAGTTTAAGTAGATTTAATAGAAAGTTTTGAGAAGATAAATATTTTCACATATATATTGTCTTCCCAATCACTGGTACATTCAGTAGACAAGTGAGAGCATACATTATCCTCTGTCCATGACACTATGTCATCATTCTTTTGGTTAGTAACTTATCTTTAAGAAAAACACACTTACTGTTTTTGCTTATGTTTATTTTAATGTGATCCCTTAGGTATAAGAGGGCCTGTTGGACCTGCTGGACCTATGGGAAGATCTCCCAGTAGTGCCCCTCCCGGACTTCCAGGTGATCAAGGACCACCTGGTTTAGATGGCATCAGAGGTATATAAAAAGAAAAAAAATCAATTTTGTTCATTTAAAAAATCCCTGAGGCTGTTAGAAGTCAGGTAGGTTTGCTGCCTGTGGAGCAACATTTAAAAGCAGATGGGAAACAAACCAATCAATCCTGCAGTAAATAAACAGAAGTGAACACTGGATAGATAGATCACCAGAACAAGGATAAATTCATGCATCTCCAGATACACTTTTTTCTGGCCTATATGGTAATTCTGTACAAGTCCTGTTGCTGAAGCAGGTCTTTGATTTCCACAAAAAACAAACAAACAAAAAAAAGATTACTGACTTTTCTAGCTAGCAGAAAGCATAAAACACATTGTCCATAGACCTGCCATTGTTTGTAAACCCACAAAAAGCTTTCCAATTAAAACATAGCCCTGAGAAAGCTAAAACTGGCAACCCTTTTGTAAGGATTTATATAGACCTTAGTTCCTCTTTCTGTAGAGGCTGGTCCTCAAATGGAGGTGTTTTTTTTTTTAGTTTTTCTGACCTATTCCTTACCCAGACCAAAGACTAATAATAGGGGTGGAAGGGTAAGCAACACTATAATAAACAGAGAAACACTGTCTCAGTGCAGGTAACAGCTTGCCACCTTTTGTTTGCACAGAATCTACACATTTTGGGAGCTATTCATATTATGCTTTCTTTACAGTGCCTTAGAGAAAAGCTAATGATAATATATCCAAAAACATGCAAGGGTTGTCCTATGTCCCAGCAGAAAAAAATGATAGATTTTAATGGAACGTTACTATTTTTAGATGTTTATTATTTGTGCATTAAGAGCTTTTTTAAAAATTATTATTTTTTACTGTAGGTCAGCCTGGGAATCCTGGTCCTCCTGGAGAAACCATCTTTGTGCAAGGAGATCCAGGCGACACTGGTATTCAAGGGGCACCAGGCATTTCTGGGCAGCGAGGGCAACAAGGAGCCAGAGGTCCTCCAGGGAACCAAGGAAGAGAAGGCCCAAAGGGTATGATCAGAGATGTTTTTAACTAGTACATGCACTTAGGCCCAGCCTTGTGCAACTGAGCCTCATGCACAGGGGATTGCTGTTGGACAGTCTGCTGTAGCCTGATGGAAAGGGTACAATAGATATTTCTTAGCTCTGTCTTCTTACTTACAGATACAACAGGGCTGCAGAAGAAGGTCAGAGTAGCCAGGTTTGTATGTACTGCTTCCAACAAATATTGGAAGAGTACCAGACCAACCTGAGATTCTGAAGTAAAATTATAATGTGATTATTCTAGATAAAGTAAACCTCATCCTGTCTACAGTGGTCTTGAGGAACCATGGAAGCTGCAGATGTATTTGAAGTAGGTGTCTCATATCTGCCCCATATCAGTAGTTTGCAGCTTTCAACAGATTCCTCAGTTTGAAAGCAGGGATCTGAATGCTGCTTCCTCCACACTGGACAGTAGCCCTGCCTACACAAATCGATTCTGATCTCTGCAAAAAGAAAAGTCATTTTTTAATTCAGTTCAAGACTAAGAAGAGATGTGAAAAAGATGCACTTCTTTTTGCAAGACAACAGAGTTTAGCTGTTTCAAGCATATTTTTTTTTTGTTACTCAAGCAGTCAGACTTCATCTTATTTATGTGTTCACCTTCTTGGAATGCAACTGTGCAATTGTATAATTGTTTTCTTTCCAGGTCCTATGGGAATCCATGGCCCACAGGGTCCACCTGGTGCTGTAGGACACCCAGGAGACCAAGGTTTTCAAGGGAAACCTGGTCCTAAAGGTCCCACAGGTACTTATGAGTTTATTGCTCATTATCATTCAACTGTAATGATGATATTTGTGTATACGTGTAAATCTATCTTACTAATGTTTACTTGCATACAAACAATTCAAGCAAACAGAAAAAATCTAAATCGATTTCTCATTTGAGTTGTGTAAGGATTTGTGAACTATGTATTTATATACTCACATATGTAGTTTATATATTTATCACCTCACATAATTGATTTTAGTTCTCATTTGATTCTTTACTCTAATTTCTATGTCTGAAACGTGTTTCCTCTTACACCACAATGGCTGCAATCTACTGTCCATTTTTCACATCAGGTTTCATTGGTAAGTTGATGACTATTGATTATTGTTCATCTGGTCTTCCTTATGTATAGATGTATTATGCTCTTATTAGAAGGTAGTCTTGGCTTGGCTGTTAGGAATAACAGATAATGCCACAACAACATAGTGCTAAGCGATTTTTCACATAAATAGCTAGTGCTTCCAAGCAGACCAATATCATAATAATGCTACACTGATATGAAGTCCCGTGCTAAGATGTCAATTAGACATGCAGAATATCTTTATTTCAATTTATCACTTCTATTGCTGTTGCCACACCAGATAATTTCTAACCAAAAAGTTGATAAAAGCTTTAATCCTATCCTGGGTTAGTACAGACACTGAGCTCTTAATCTGACTGACGTGATTCTGATTTTTCTCAAAAAATATAAATAGCCAATAGCTCCTGGTAACTTTCAACATGAGTGGCAATTCTTCATTATCGTTTTAAATGGGCATTGTGGGTTAGAAGAGTTAGCTCTTTTCCCTTGGCCTGCTTGTTGAGGTTTTACAGCCACAGCAGAGGCAAAGTACTGTAAATCTTCACATCTGCTAAGGTGTTGGAGCTAAAGTTGGGTAGACTTTATGCTTTAACTTAAATCAATTTGGGGCACATTAAAACAGAAACTGTACACCAAATATTTGAAGCATGCCAGCTAGCATATGCTTGCTAACACATGCTTGCCATGCTGTTAAATGCTGTTCTTAAAGACCAAGAGTAAAATTAAAAGCAGTGAAACTCAATAACTCGAGGTTTTGAAATATTAAAGTATACGCTTGAATACCAGAAACAACTAACATATATGTTTAGTTTTCACATGGGAGCTATTACCCATTTTTGTTGTTGTTGTTACTATTTTAATCTAATTTACTTTCGTATTACATACAACAGGTGACCCTGGTGAACCAGGAAGAAGAGATGACTCATGCCCTACAATTCCAGGACCTCCCGGGGAAGCGGGACAAAGAGGAGATGATGGCTCTATAGGATTATCAGGGCCAATAGGTCATCCTGGACCCCAAGGTAAGCTTGCTTTTGAAGTCTTGGATGTCTATTTTGGCCATTTAGACAAGGAATTGCAAAGGGTTGGTGTCTGTTTCTTCTCTGTCTTTTACCCTGTCGTCACTTCCCCTTAAATTAATGGTCCCCAGAAGTATGTAGTGTGCTGGTTAATGCTGAGGGTGATAGACCAATATGGCTAAACCAGGCTACCTGAGCCTGCCTGCACTACATTCTCTTTTCCTAGGCCAGGGAGGGCAAAAGCATCACGCACAGTTCAGAAAAAGAACTTCTTCAGATGGTGTTTTTCTTTTTGCCAACAAATAAAAAGTAACACTTCAAACGCTCTCCATGGTTTAGTATTAACAGGTGGTTTGGCCCAGACAGGTTATATTTGGAAGATTGGTTAGCATAGCTTTATGAAAGTCCTAAAAAGATACCGAAGTCAGAAACTGCTATGTCTCCGTTAGAATATGAAAAATTGTAGCAAAATATAACTGTCCAAAGATCACAGAAAGAAGTAATGAAAGACTGACAACTGAAAAATCCTTCTGATAGATGAAAACAAGGGTAATGCAGGTGCTGATGAATGCAAAAAAGTCGCCATCTTCAGAAAAACAGCGTAGCATATCATCAAAGTGTTGTCAGTTCAGACAGTGAAACCCTTCTATGGTTTTAGACGTTTCTTACTCAGTAAAGTTTATTGTGTTGACTATACTTTGTATAACAGTATCTGGCAAGTGTAATTCAGATTGTGTTTAAAGTAGCCAGTGAGCAGAACCATCCCTATCTGTGCACCCCGTATGAGATATCTGTTACTGTCATGATAACACTTCATTAGCATTACCTGCTAATGTATATAAATGTTTGGATATGTGAGGAATATAAAAAGGTGAGGCTATAAAGAACCTAAAATGCCTTTATCCTTTCCCACAGGATGTAGTCCAAATCAGCTGTCCCTCTCTGTTCTGTAAATACTTTAATACATGCAGTGCTTCACTGTAAGTTCAGTAAATTTAAAGACTTAGTGGAATTGAGTCCTAAAACATGAAGGCCTGCCACAGGATGAGTTGTAGCACATTACATGGTACAGATACTGCAGTTCTGCAAGAGGCTTGTCATTATAATGTTTGTCAATGGCTTGATTTCAACTGTAAATCACACAAAATTTCACAGAGAGAACAAAAAACCTTATCAGCAGTTGCTGTTATTGAACACCCACCTCCAAGCTACTGCTGCATTCACCAGGCGAGTCAGCTGTAAAGAGAATTCCACCACAAGGCAGTTCTGCTCCTCTCTGTTCCTTGAGTGTTGTTTCTTGGTGGTGTCGGTTCTGCTGATGGGCCCTTTGCATGCCTGTGTGTGCTTAGACAATATGTAAACATTAAATACAGCCATATGAAGTGCATATTTTACATTTATCTAGGAAGAAAAGGTGAAGAAGGGTCCTGTGGACTGCCAGGTCAAGATGGTTTACCTGGGGCACCTGGACCACCAGGTGACCAAGGGCATGTAGGAGAGCAAGGATACACTGGACCACAAGGTAGGAATGGTTGCTTTTTCCTTCCCGTTTACCACCCTGGGATGGAATAAGCAGAAACTTCTTCATTTTGAAAATAACTTCCCTGATGTTTTTGGGTAGTGATGGCTCCAATTCAGAAAACTGTTGCAGGAAGCACAGCCGAAAGCACGACAGACACCAGTAGAGTCAGATCATGCTCCATTTTATTGCCTGAATAGCCTAACTTTTATAGTGAACTTAACAGGGGCGGACAGTGTTTCACACAAGATTATTGGTCAAAAGCACTCAGACAAACAACTACAAGAAAACAACCCCACCTGCAAGAAAACAACCCCCTTGTGATTAGCAGTCACATAGACCTTGTCTGTCAGTTTGCGGCTTAAGGAACAAATGCAGCCAACTCAATGTGAGTGATAAAGCACAGTTCAACTTTATTGTCCGGATAGCACATATTTATACAGATGATTATAATTATGCCTACTAGTCACTTGCTGATTCGCTAAGCCTAAAAGTTACATTTTACAAATCCCTCCTACTTGCAGTTAACTTGCAGTTACAGCTTCCTCACTGTTTCCTAGCTACTTCTCTGTACACAGTTCCTCTTTATCTCAAGGACACTCTGACCTTGTTGCTTGGTACTTTTCCACTCCTCTCGGTACTTTCCCACGCTCCAGTTAGCATAACTGAGGTCTACTCCTGGTTGCTTAAAACAAGCTCTGGTTGAAGAATTGTTTCGCAGACTCCTGTCCACGCCCTTTGTGCCATTTCCCAACAATTCCCCCTTTTTCTTTTTGTACGAACAGTACTTGGCCAAAGGTTTTTTTCATCAGCCGTCGAATACATGACATAACACAGCTTAAACATAATAATGCTACAACTACTATAATCAAGAGCATGAAAACACTTTGCAATAGACCCTTAAGCCACGCAATGGTGGAAATAGCGTCTGCACCACTATCGATATTGTCCCTTTGTAATCAGCATCAATAACTCCAGGTAATATAAAGAGTCCCTTAATTCCACTTGACGAATGTCCTATTAATAAAGCACCGTGGGGTCTCTTATTAATCATTAAGGGTCCCATAGCAGTAGAGGGAATTTTAACAGGCTTCTGATCTATTATGGTCACGTCTATTGCTGTTGCCAAGTCCAAGCCGAGGCTCCCTCTTGTGGCTGGCTGCAGGGCACTGTCTGGAACGGGTTGTTGCGGGACGCTGCTGCTGGTGGCCGCTGTCCCATCGGAGCCAAAGCATTCCCCTCCACTTGGGCTGGAGCCACCACTGTTGTTGTAGCGCGGCGACTCGGTGCGCTTGGTCTGCCGTTTCCCGAGCGGTTGCATGCCACGGTATTGTGGTTCGCCGACTTGTGGTGTTTTCACACCACACCTGTCCTGCTTGACAGTCACAGCGATGGTGTCTCTCCTTTCCACACCGGAAGCATCGAATTCCTTGTTGAGATGGAGCTCGAGGTCGCCTATCTTCTGTCTGCAGTGGGGCTAGAGCTCCAAAGGCTTGCTGCTGTGCTTGTAGAATATCTTTCCCTAACTCGCGTACCGCCTCTACTAACATAGCTTGGGGCCCTACCGGAATCCTTCTCATTCTTTCTAACATTTGTTCAACAGTGGTGTCCCCAGGCAGTGTCAATATAATAGCCTTTGTAGCCAAATTTGTATTTTCCATAACACACTGTCGCAATAAAGCAGCCTTCATCCACTCCGGGACATCTGCTTGATCTATGGCAGCAGTTACCCGATCAATAAACCCTGCAAAGGGCTCGTCCCTGCCTTGCTTCATAGCCATGTAAGAGGGGGCCGTTGGAGTGGTTTTAACATTCTCCATGGCCGCTCAAGCTGTTCTCATGGACTCAAGGCAACATTCCGGACCTAACTCGAGCTGAGCATTAATGGTAACAAACATGCCTGCCCCCATAAGCTGTTCTACAGCAACTTCGCGTAACGGATTGTTAGGGTCCCTCGGTCGCTGCGCTGAGATTTCGCAATGCCTCTGCCAATGGGCTTGCCATAACAACAACTGCGACTGGGTCATTATCATTCTCATTATCACCTTAATATCTTCGGGGCATAGTAGCGTCCCTTCCCAGATATAATTCAACATTTGCTTCGTAGGTTCGCTATGCAATCCTGACTCATTGACTGTACTACGTAATTGAGACAACAGCTTCCAATTAAGCATACTATGACTCCCTTGCATGTTTCCCTGGTACGCCATGGGATCCTGACATATGTCTGTAAATGCTCCTAATTGTTTATCCTCCACAGCTTTGCCCATGATCCTCTGCCAATTAACTCTCCCCACTATCCTTCTCTCCCCTCTTTAATCTTCCTTATCCCTAACCTTACTATGTTCTTGCCCACTGACACGTTCTTCCTTCCCTTCACTTAATTCTTCCGTAGCTCGATCTCCCTCTGGCGAAATGGCCTCTTTCCCTCGCGTAACCGCTACGGGGCCCCAGCACGGAGGATCGGGAACCTTACTAGTACTAAAAAGCAAGGTGCTGCCTTCCCCGGCGCCTGCTGCCGCTGCCTCCGTAGTTGTGTCAGACAGGCTGCAGGGTCCTGATCTCTGCCCCTCTGCTCTGTGCCGACTCGCCACACGGTGTGGGTCGGCTGCCGGTGTCCACTGACGCCTCTGGTCTCCCGTAGCAACTCGATCTCGGATGTCCCGCATCGCACCGCAATTACTTCAATTCCCCGCATTTTCCTTTGTCTGGGTCGGTGCTTAGAGTTTCTCAATGTCTCTCAGGTGTTCCGGCGTCCGCCAGGTCTGTCCTTGTCTCTCATAGTTGGCCGTAGCCCTGCAGCGTCAGTCAGTGCTCTCTCCGTGCAGTGGTAGGCTTGCCGTGTGCCTCGGGTCTCCCAGCGCCGCTCTGATGTCCCGGCGCCGCTGCGATCCCTCTGCCTGTGTGGGTCTCAGCCTGTTTGGGTGCCATATGTTGCAAGAATCACGGCCAAAAGCACGACAGACACCAGTAGAGTCAGATCATGCTCCATTTTATTGCCCGAATAGCCTAACTTTTATAGTGAACTTAACAGGGGCGGACAGTGTTTCACACAAGATTATTGGTCAAAAGCACTCAGACAAACAACTACAAGAAAACAACCCCACCTGCAAGAAAACAACCCCCTTGTGATTAGCAGTCACATAGACCTTGTCCTTGAAGCCAGCTGCTGGTAACAATATTTTTCTGAATTCCTCAATTGGGCAATGTGGGAACACTGTCATGGGAACTTCTCATAGTTGCCCTGGTAGCTTGGTTTGCCATGGGATTTTTGCTGTTTCAAAAAATCCCTCAACAGAAAACCTTCAAAGAACTCAGCAAGAGTGGCAAATCAGCAGGAATTTGATTTCCTGTCAGTGCTATTCCTACAGCTACCTACCTAATCACAGGACTTATCTGAGGGGAGATGTGCAAGGTGCATAGACTAAGTTCTCCCTGCTCCCTCAGTTGGATGCATTCACCTCTAGCCTGAGATACCATGACACTTCTTTCCCCTCTCAGTTCAAGCACTGATTGTGACATTTGTGACTGATACCATGACACAAAAATGCCTCTGAAAGAAAATTTCTCTCTGCAGCCACAATCAATCAGAAAAGCAATTAATCACACATCAACTTAAATGCCATATATCAACAGGAAGGCAATTCTGAGTCAAGACTAAAGGTGCAATTGTCTGAGTAATTAAAACTGTATTTCAGCTGTGGCTGCCATTGAATAATCTATTGGTTTACCGTGAAAAAGGCATTGACTGTTACTGCAGGGATTCAAATTCAGTCCAAAGTCATCCCTGTAAGTCTGGGAAATCATTGCCCACCTCAGATTATTTCTTAATGGATGAATATCCATGCAGCACTGGACAGAGGCACAATAGAAAAGCCAGCTGTGAAGCATTCAGCGGCAATTTAATTAATTTCTCTCCAATAAGAAAGATAACGTGAATCTATCAGTGTCTTTATCGCCAATGACAACCTCTAAAGTTGCATTAGATTCAGTCAGAACCCCCCTTGTTGAACACTGAAATACAGTAAAAGATAAACGTTCCCACCAGCTATGTGTTCATACAAGCAAATTTATTTTTACCTTTTTTCGTATGTACTCTAAGGTCCACCTGGCCAGACTGGTATCCCAGGACCACCAGGCCCTCATGTGAGATCTTCAAGTGGATTCTTGCTTGTCCTTCACAGTCAGTCAGACAGAGAACCACCCTGTCCACAGGGAATGCCAAAGTTATGGACAGGCTATAGCCTGCTGTACCTGGAAGGACAAGAAAAAGCTCACAATCAAGATCTTGGTATGTATTGCAGTATAATTGTAATTGCCCTCTGGTCAAGGTCTAATGTGGTGTGATCTACACAATTAAAGACAAGTCAAATGTAGCACGGTAAGTAATCACCAATCACTTATTTGCTATAGACTGAAAACTGATTTCCAAAATTAGCATTTGTTTGCTTCACACACCATGGCTAGTCATATGGGGCTGTCTTTGAACTCACTGGAGATTCTCTTTGATCAGGAATCCCATTTGGCACTTTGAAATAACTCCATGGAGCATCTTGCTCCCCTTTACTGTATCTTGGAAAAAATAGCTGCATAGGTTAGATGGCTGGATGGCAGAAATAAGCTTTACAAATAAAATTTTGCATCATATACAGCAGAATGATGTGCTTTTGAGTGTAAAAATCTATTTTTTTCTTCCTTTGCTTTTGGAAAAAGAGTTTTTCCCAAAGATAACTCCTCCTGGTGTCTTGGATTATTTCTTCTACATATACAATTCTGACTAGAGTTAACAGTCTATAATAAGTTGCCTGGCTTGCAGCCTGAAAAACTGATTGGCTTCAGTTTGCATAGAAGTGATTTCCTGAATTGTCATCTTCTTATGCAAGAGGCAGAGAAATCTACTAGGAGGAAAGATCAAGGACCTAATTAGCTTGACAATAAAAGTTTTCAAAAGAATAAGAAAAAACATTTTTAGTACAGCAGTGTCATTCTGAAATATTTTCACTAGCATGTGTTTGGCATTCCCCAGGATAACCACACGTGGTAATGGAATGCCTTATAACAACAGTGAAAATAAGAGCCAAATAAAATAGAAGTCCATGATCTCTGTGACCATTGTATTGTTTTTGCAGGCATTTTCCTTATTCAGGCTACTCCAGATCCCATATTATTACTGGTATGGAATATTATCACTGATAAAAAAAATAAAATATTAAATTGACTTTTCTATGTTACCTGTCCTTAAAGATCACTTCAAGGTTTAGGAGCATTGCAGAAATAATGCATCATGCCCAAAGTTCAGGGCAGATCATACATGAAATGATTATTGTTGTTAACTAAATAGGTCATTATGAAACTTCTCTTAATTCAATTTTGGAGGAAGAACTTCACTTCTGAAGTAAACAGGAGTCACTTCTCAGTTCCCACTGATGTCTCTCTGATGAGGAGTGCAGGAGTGGCTCTCAGTCCGTTTATTTTACTCAGAGTCTGCGAAACCTTTCTGGAATGCAGTAGGAACAGCTGCTAAGATTTCAGCTTCATGCACTGGTAGCAGGGGTTTGTCATACTTTACAAAACCTTCTATTTATTGGAGTTGGCATGTGGTTTTTCACTGCTTCTAATGAGCTTGTAAATAGATAATCTTTTAAACCAGCCACCACCTCATGCCTAATTTATTTTTCAGCATTGGCATAGCTAGGATATTCGTTATGATAACTGTTACCTGTAGTGACAAGCTGCATCATGCTTAAATACTGGATTGTGACACCACTAAACATTATTGGTCAAATTAAGGCATTGATTGGTTAAAAAAAAAAAAAAAAAAAAAAAAAAAAAAAAGAATTGCTTACAATATAGCTAGCCATTTGTGTAAGGAACCTGGGAGCTTTAAGATACAGGAATTAGGTAACTCTTGTCAAGGCCTGTAGTTCCGTAGCAACATAAGCTACAAGATTATTTTCAACTTGACCTGGAAAGAAGTGAAGTAATTCTATTATTATTATTTTCAGGTCTAGCAGGATCTTGTCTTCCTGTATTTAATACTATGCCCTTCGCCTACTGTAATATCAACCAAGTTTGTTACTATGCCAGCCGAAATGATAAGTCTTACTGGTTGTCAAGTGCTGCTCCTTTACCAATGACGCCACTCTCTGAAGAAGAAATAGAACCCTACATAAGCAGGTGTGCTGTATGTGAGGCCCCAGCCCAAGCAGTAGCAGTTCACAGCCAAGATCAGTCAATTCCTCCCTGCCCCATGAACTGGAGAAGTCTTTGGATAGGATATTCTTTTTTGATGGTAAGTCTGGGCACATGAGCATATATACACTAAAGTCATAGTGTTAAGCTACGTGTTTCTTAACGTTGCAAAGAAATTGAAATCCTTTACCATGAGGACGGTAAGGCCCTGGCCCAGGCTGCCCAGATGCCCCATCCCTGGCAGTGCCCCAGGCCAGGCTGGATGGGATTTGGGCAGCCTGGGCTGGTAGGAGGCATCCCTGCTTGTGGCAGGGGGGTTGGGACAGGGTGGGCTTTAAGGTCCCTTCTAACCCAAACCATTCTGTGGTTCTATGAATTAGAGGTCCAAGTCTTTTCAGTGCTGTCCTCTAGTCACGTTAGAGGCAGTTCAGATTGAACCGCACCATTTGGAATCCACCTGGGATTACTGTTTTCTTCAGCTTGATAAATACCAGGAAAATAAGAGAGCTGGTGCCAGACTTTTGAAATTAAGATTTTCTCTGGCAAAGGAAGTTTACTCCAACCTGAGATCACCAAAGATAGTGTAATTAAAAGCAATTAAAGCAAAAAAAAAAAAAAAAGAAAAAAAAAAAGGACATAAAATGATTTAACATCATTTACCTACTTTTCATGCACAGTTATCAAGTTCTTAAATTGTTCTTTCAGCACACTGGATCTGGTGATCAGGGTGGTGGACAGTCCCTTATGTCACCTGGAAGTTGCTTGGAAGACTTCAGATCAGCACCATTCATTGAATGCCAGGGTCAGCGGGGAACTTGTCAGTTTTTTGCTAATGAGTACAGTTTTTGGCTAACAACAGTGATGCCTGAACTGCAGTTTGCATCAGCCCCCTTGTCAGGAACTCTTAAAGAGGGACAAGAGCAGAGGAAAAAAATCAGTAGATGTCAAGTCTGCCTGAAGCATGGTTAACAAGTGAAACAAATTAACAGATAGAGCAAGATGCAGAAGGAAAAGCATGCTAAAGAGTTAAGCAGTATTTAATATGTGAATATATTTTTAAGCTGCAGCTCTGTTCTTTTTGCTTGAATGGACATCCAAGATGGAAAGATGCATCTATTGAGTCTCATCCACCCTGTGCACACATCAACAGATAGTGAAATCCAGTGTAAAGAGCGTAATTTAAAAAAAAAAAAAAAAAAAAGGAAAAAAGCTGTATTACACTGGAGTCCAGTACCATAATATTCATGCAACAAGGTGAACTCGGAAGGCTGAATTAAGTCTGGAATACCAACTAGACATACATGATTGTGCAAGACAATGGATTTTCTGTTAGAATTGGCATTTAGAACAGAAGGAGTATAGGTATTTATGTGGCTTAGTATAAATAATTACCCCTTAAAAGATGTATAAATACAGATGTGCAAACACATAAATGTCTTAAAGCCCTGTAGCTGAATCTCCCAAGCTAAAGAAGCTTGCACAAGCTTTTTCTGAGGGAAGGGGAAAAAGTAATTGTTAAAATACATTCTTACACATAATAAAAACAATGAAGATCAAAGTCTCACTGTTGCAGTATTGAACAAAACTGTGAAAGAACTGTTAACTGATCTTTCATAAGCAACAAAGTTGCAAATCCGTTTGACAGCAGATTATGTAAGAAAATAAAATTAGCTGAGATAATGAAACCTTAAAAAGCAATATTTATATTTGCGATTAATTTCTAAGAGCAGTTGCATTAAATTAAGCTCCAATCCAAGAAGCTGAAGAAAACAAAGCAGTTTCTAATAGTAATTGAAAGGAAATTTCAGTATGGTGATAAAATGAGTGAACTCGTGTGATGAATATAAGTCTTTGGACAGTTGTCTAAACCTGAAGATTATCAATTTTTTGCCTTTTTTTTTTCTTTTGGTAAATATACTACTGAAAATAACTTGTCACCTTTCAGAGTCTTATGGAATCATAGCTCTAAATGTTTTTTATTATTGGAAACAGTGATTGTTAGAAATTTTATGAGTTAAAGCACTGATCACCTTATGAAATAAATAATTTCCTCTTTACCTTCTTAATTCTGCTATAAAACCATAAAAATGCACATTTAAATTATAGCGAAACTACTGAACTCACTGATTAAAGACTGAAAATTCACTTCGTGCAGAAGGGCCACAAATGCTGCTGTTATCATTTAAACAAGCCTTCTTTAAAAAAAAGAAAAAACTAGATGGAATAAAATGCTTTTTCAGTACTTTTCATTTCACTGTGTTTATTAAGAGAACACAAGCAGAAGGATTTTCAAACAGATTAAGATCATCCAGAAATCCTTATTCCAGGAAAACTCCCTCCGAAGCCATCACAATCGGCTGAGCAGCCAGCTTCAACTTTGGATACACAAACTCAAAAAGTGGGAAAAACAGACTTTCCTGTCTCAGCCAGAGAAAAATAAACCAGAGTAATTCCATTCAAGTGTAAACACATCAGGCTGCAATTCCTTTCCAACAAAGCCACCCAAAACACGTTGATCTGCTGTGGTGGTCAACTCTCCTGCTCTTTCACCTGGGAAAGGGTAAAGAGCCTTCTTGGGACACATTTCTATATCCACCTGGCTAGGGAAACATTGCCCTTTGGGGTCCTGGAGGCCCACTAGCACAGGGCACACCTCTCAGTTCACGGCTCAGTGATCATAGCTGCATGCCCTTCCTTTCAAATCTGGCATGTCACTTTTTTTTTTTTTTTTTGAGGGACCAATCTGCAAAAGAATTTGATCCCCTCCTGCTTCAGACAGCATCCCACAGACACAAGACCAGCTTTCTGGTTTAGAAGTGAAAACCAAGGCTGCGACTCTCCAAGGTGCTGAGAAACTTCAGAGCTTATTCCTGAGAAGAAAGCAGTATGTGAAGGGTCGCTCTGTGCCCTAGTCACCTACCCCATAAGGTGTGCAAACTGGATTTCTAAAAAGGTCACCTCTAAAACCACATTGAGCTAGTAGCTTCAGCATACAATTGGTAGCAGCTGAACATACAATTTTCCTCAGGTGATATCATTTTTTTCCATGGATAAATAGAATTCCACATCTATGTCTCAGGAGATTTTCCTGGCAGTACTCACCAGCTTCTCTGTTACTTCTTTGCATCCCCTTTTCAGGTCAGAGGCACTGGAAAAGGGCACTCGTTTTGCTAGAAGTATTTACAGTGTGGTTTATGGCACTAACTGCATTTAGGTAAATAACGAAGAAATTCTTATACGCTACATTATTGAAAGCTTTGAGTTAATAAGTCAAAGATGTAAAATGGAATGAAATTGGATTGGATGGACTTGAATGTAGTTCCAACTTGAAGTAGTACAAAGAAGTCTTAAAAACATCTGCAAGAATCAAAGACCCAATAATCTTGAACCATAGAATCATTTTTGTTGGGAAAGACCCTGAAGATAATCAAATCCAGCCATCATCCTAGCACAGCCAAATCCACCGCTGACAATGGCTGTAAGCACAACATCCATGTGTCTTAAATACCTCTGGAGATGGCAACTCCAGCACATCGTTGGGCAGCCTGTTCCAATGCCTAACCACCCTTTCCATTAACAAATTCTTCCCAATATCAAATCTCAACTTCCCCTTGCTGCTTCCTCACGTTCTATCACTTGTCACCCAAGACGAGAGACCAACACCCTTCTTGCTGCAGCTTATTCCAGGTATAGAGCGATGATGTCTCCCCTCAGACTCCTCTTCTCCCATGAAAACATGGCAATTCCCTCGCGGCTCCTCTCTGAACGCGTTGCAGTAACTCAGTGCCCTCCCCTAGTCAGGGCCCACAGCCCAGTGCAGGACTCGAGGTGCAGCCTCACCAGTGCCGAGCCCAGAGGGACACCACCTCCCTCAGCCTGCTGCCACACCACTCCGGGTACCAGCCAGGATGCCACTGGCCTTCTTGGCCACCTGGGCACACCACTAACTTGCGTTCATCTGGATGTCAGCCAGCACCCCAGGCCCTTCCAGGTAACTTTCCAGCCCCTCTTCACCAAGCCTACACCACTGCAAGAGGTCATTATGGCCCAAGCATGGTGCCTGGCACCTAAATAAGCCGTCTCTCTGCCATCTTGTTAGATTTTAAACACGACGTAAAACAATCATGTTTTTCTATGATTTTGATGCAGTTCTTGCACGTGCTAGTTACGTGTTACGATTTTCTACAGAAGCACACTATATCAGAGATGTATTTCAAGCTACTACCAACACCTTAGAATACCCAATAGCTGCCTAAGCTCCTGTGTCGTGCTTAGCTAAGGCATTTGTCAAATGTGATACTAATTCCAAATGAAGTTGCAAATAAATTGCTTAATATTATAAAGCAAATAAGACAGACCAAATTATAAAGCAGCATGTACTCCTGCAATCATTTGTCCAGTGACTGTACACAGAAAATAATTAGGTAAATTACTCATGTGGGATCTAATTATAAAATTATATGTAAAAGTGTATAGTTGAAACTATTTGTAACACTTCTAAGGGAACACCCTTGTTCTAGTCCTTATAATCCACATAATACTCACTGTTGCATTCAAGTGCTTTGGATCTTGTGTAGGCCCCATAGAGAAGCAAATATTTTCCTACAGAGCACACGATCATTAATAGCACTACAGAACGCGATGCTGGCAATGTGCTGAGCATTACAGCCAGCCAGGATGAACCACCCTGGAGTGAAGCCATTCACAACCCCTGAGTGACAATGAGAGTTTTCCTTCCTGCCGCCCTCGCAAACCACGACACCCATTTGCCCATGTGGCAGAGAAAAAACTGTTAACATGTGGCCATTTCTGCTTCATTTGCTGTTTTTCACTAGAAAGGGAAAGAAATGCACAGGCCTAGTACTGACGATGTCTTTTCAAGTGAATTTCTTCTTTTGCTGTACAGAAAGCATGCAGGCATGGGGAAACTAAAGCAAAACCAAAATCAGCTATCACTCATTTTATCGCAACTGTGCTATATTGTAAAAATTATGTTCTCTAAAGTATACTTTAAATTCATTCCATGAAATAAAGTCCCTGTAGCGGAAGTCCAGAATTGACATGCCAAAACCGGGTATCAGAATGAGGTACCAGAAGACACTTAAACTCCACACAGAGCCCACCTGGGGCTGTTACCTCCATGAGCAGACCCCAAGGTGCAGCCTCCTACTACGTGCAGCTCCATGGGCCCGACCGAGCTCCCTGATCATCAGGTGCCCTAGTGCCAGGACTACCTCGATGCCTGGCGGAGCTGATCGCAGACATCCCTTGGTGAGTACTGCTGCAGGCTAAATAGACTCAGCTTAGGCAGCGTAAATAATTCATCACCGATCAGCTTAAAAATGTAATTACTGATTTGTGTATCAGGAAACAAGATGGCAAACTTTTTTCCACCCATTTTCCCAGGCCTAACTGAATTCCAGACTCCTCTCCTGCATCCCTGCTAGTGCCACAGATGGCATTCAGGCCTGTCAGTGAGGCAACGGGCAGCACAAAGCACGGGCTCCTGGCACACAGGTGGCAGCTCCTCTCCACCGCTTCTCCTCTCTTTTCCGTGCTCTGACACTGCACCTCCATGGGCCGTGGTCCTCTGGCACTGTACCTGCTCTGGCATGGGTTCCTCTGCAGACCACAGCCTCTTCTGGGGCACCTGCGCTTGGTGTGGGCGCTCTGTGGGCTGCAGAGCCTGCTCTTCAGGGCTGTGCCCCACAGAGCGCCACCTCCTCTTCCTCTGACCTTGGCGTTCCCTCTGCTGGTTTTCACTTCTACTCCCTCCTCTTCAAGTTAACAGATGTCTATAGACAGATACCTGTCGAGTTACAGATATCTATATTGCTAGGAAGCTTTCTGAGCCCTTTGATTTTATTCCTTTGACCAGGCAAAATTACAATGCTGAAATCTTCAGAAAAATAAAGGATGTGGAAAACAAAGTCGGATGAAAGTTGGCACAAGAAGTAGGGAACAGGCTTCCCGTACTTGATTTTATTTTAAAAAACGTCTGCAAGTGCTTTTTCCATCTGGAACAGGATTTCATTTGGACTGTGCTGTCCCCCAGTGCTGGTAAGATAAAAACTAGATGCATGTTTATGTGAAGTCCCATTGAATTCAGTAGTTTAACTATGGCTGTGTGGAAGTGCCAACGAGGTTATCTTTACAGAACCTGCTCTTGGGGACAAGGCTGCTGTGGGTCTGGGTCAGCAGGGCCAGCAGCACAGCTGTTCTCCCTCCTGAAAAGCTCACCGGGAGTTTACTGGCACATGGCCGCGGCAGCAGATAAAGCTTTGTCAGGCTACCAGTGGAGAGGAACAGGAGCAGCAGCAGTCTGTCTATTCCTAGATCAGAAAAAATGCTTAAAGACTCATTCCCAGAACTGCACTGCTATATGCAACAAATTTAGGCAAAACTGTTCCAGGAATTCTTCCAGTGTAAACTCTTAACCAAAACAACTCTTTCCTACATCGGCTGGTTCGTAAGCACCAGTGAAATAGTCAAAAAAATATGTAAGTCTTGTAGTCTAAATGGGTTTTGCCTGTGTTTGGGGTAAATTTAAAAAACATGAGTGGTGCAAGTTGATGGGTATGTCTCTTACCTGTCAACCCGAGTCTTGTTTCCTTTATTAAAAAGATGTCCCTAAAGCTTTAAAGTACACTATTAATTGAAGAAAAACTGATTCTGATCTGATTTCATGCCAACTCTTCCCAACACACAGCTGGAGATAGCCAGCTTACAACGACCATGCGAGCCCCCTAGCACAGCACGAGACCACAATGTTCACCCTCACCAATTCTTTAAGCATCACCAAGATCCAAACTCAGGAAACAAACCACGTCCACCTGGGGAACTCTCCGGTGTGCCAGACAGACTGCTGAAAATGACATCACTTCACAGACTGAAGCCTGGCCTTGTAAGGTCTTACGCAAACAACCCCAAATAACCTTTAATTGAATTCAGCCTGCCATACTTAGAGAAGGGCTGCAAATGAGGACTTACGTGCCAATGCTCTACATGCCCTCTGGTGTCAACTGTCTGGGCAAGAAAGAAAAAAGCATTCAAGACCACAGGGAAGATTAGTCAATTAAAAGAGTAATGGGTGGGGAGCAGCTGTTTGCAAGAAAAAAAAAAAGAAAGAAAAAAAAAGGATCATTCAAAAACCAGTTGTGAAGACAAGCAGTCAGACAAGGACAGAGTGGATTTGCTTCAACTCTGAAATGATAAAAACTTTCTGATAATGGCTGTGGTAAAAACTTTTTTGGCAAGTGAAGCAATTGTTTCATCAAAATGGGAATCTGTTTCACAACTGGATACTATTTCAGAAGTCAGCATTTAAAAAGTCAACCTTTGAAGTTTTGCCCAACTTAACCAGCTGGAAAACTATCCAGGTGGGGAGAAAAATCATCATCGTTCAAATAAACACTGTGCTGTGTTCATACTTAGACTTTCCCCTTTCTAGTCACTTCATCTAGATGTTCCAGAAGGTACTGGAAGTTCAATTAGAGGTGATACAAGTTTAAAGTGGAAGAACAACTCCATGGTTCCTCAGTATTACATAGATGGCCTTCAGCATCTAAAACCACCTCAAAGAAAAACTCACCTTTTCAACCACTACGGGGTGTTTCTTGGCTGCTTCTCAAAAGGAGACAGGTTTGAGCTCACAGTATTTAACTTACACATTTTTAGTAGTTTATAGAAAGACTTGGAATAAAGGATTTGAGCCCCAAAACTACATCATGTTCAGCTTGGTAAAACGAAGTATCACTACACAGAAAAGCAAGATCTTTTGCAGGATTTACAGAATCACAGAATCATCTAGGTTGGAAGAGACCTCCAAGATCCGACCTCTGACCTAACACTAACCAGGCCTCCATTAAACCATGTCACAAAGCTCTACATCTAAACATCTTTTAAAGACCTCCAGGGATGGTGACTCCACCACTTCCCTGGGCAGCCCATTCCAATGCCTCACAACCCTCTCAGTAAAGAAGTTCTTCCTAAGATCCAACCTAAACCTCCCCTGGTGCAACTTTAACCCGTTCTCCCTCATCCTGTCTTTCATGCACTGATTACAAATATCACTGGTTTAGATGCTCATTCTCAGGCAGTTTTTCCAGGAAGGTGGCTCTGACCTAAGCTCTCTTTTTTTTCTTCCCCCAAAACACTGATCAGAATGAAAGTGGGAAGCTTGACCCTTGCACACCAGCTATTTCAAAGATTTTATCAATTGTTACTGAATTACGCTTTGTACTAACACAAGTGAAAGAAACGTTACCAAAAACAATTGAGCTACATCATTAACAGTATAGCTGAATTGAGCTAATTAGGAACAATACAATCCATCCGTTAATTAGGCAAAAGAATATACAATACACACTTCAGCATCTGAGAAGGCTATGAATACATATGAACTAATTTTAAGGAGTCAGCAAAAAAGTCATTCCACACTCAACATTGTAGAGATTCTGGGACCATTCCTTAACCTGCTACATGGGGAAGGGAAGTGATACCCACCATGCTGATTCACAGAAGCGACCTTCGCATCAATAGCTTTTAAACGATCCCTGTGATGAATTATTTTTTGAAGGACCTAACACAAATCATTGCTCTCCCACTGTTTACTTCCTCTTGTCTTAGTGATGTTTAACACTCCTGAAGAGATATTTGTCTAACCTGCTCCTAGAAGACTACAAAAGGAAACTGCAGAGTATCCCTAGCTCATTACAAAGCTTCATTGTCAACATGGTTAGAAATTCTTTGCTTACATTTCATTTTGCTGCAAATTAGGAAGTTTCTAGTAGCTAGTGAACAACAGAGATGAACTTCTCTCTGTTCTCATGTGGCAGAAGACTGCTGCCACATGGATACTCATTCTTGTCTTTCACTAAACCAGTTGCTTTACCATTTGTGAATATAAACAAAATACCTAAACCATACAAAATTGTGTGGAAAACTGTCCTTCTCTAATTGTATCAGCTTTCAATTAATGGATATGAGTATCACTAAACTTAGACTTACTCTGATTTTCAGCGATGACAATTTAAGGGAAGTAGGGCAGATTTTGATCTCACTTACAGCCTGTACTGAGAACAACATTACCATTGACACTCATCAAGCACAAGCTCCCCTGCTGTGGTGTGGGACATGTATGAATGCCATTTTGTTAGTATTTTTTAGGGCACTTTACCCCTTAGGAGAAATGGTGCTGCCAGGAAAATAGTATTACATACGTGAATACGTTATTTGCTTTTGCTTAAAGATAAAACAGGAGTGGGAAAAAAACTTTAAAAGTTAGACACATTTAACCACATCTTAATTCTGGACTGAAAAAAAACACATTTATAAGCAGTAAAATGTTTGGTCATTTAATCAGTAAGTTTCAGGAATGGACCTGTTAACAAGTCTGCTGATTAGGATTAATTAAGGGGGTGGAATTTCTTACATGGTACTTGATCAGAGTTTAGATGAAGCGTAAAATGTTCCCAAGAAATCACAGCTCCTGAAACAAAGGAACCAAACTTCAGGTGTTAAAGGTTTTTTTTGTTTGTTTGTTTTTAAATCAAACTACTCTTTCTTTAAAGATCCATATTTTATATATAGTTAGTCAGCCTCTAAACAGCCAGAAAATATCCAAGGTGGAGGACCCATTTATGTACACTGCCCTGAATTTTTGTCAGCATATGTTAGGGATTCATCTGTGACTTGCATCTACCATCATCAGGGCTCCCAACCTGAACAGATGGTAAGGCCCAACTGAAGCATCATTCTGTTACAATTTCCAGAACACCAAGTGTATTGGAACTGCCCAATAATCCAATCCAAAAACTTCCACCGAATTCAAAAGAAGAAAAACTAGTCCTGATGTAAATCATCTGCCCCCCTCTGCATCCAGCCTTCATTTCTAACAATATTGTGGCAGCTCTGCTATTTTAAGATATATGCCTTATCACTGAAAAGAAAAACAGACAATTTGAAGTGTACAAAAATTTATTTCAATTTTTTATATGAAAGTGAAAACAACTATTAGTACTGACAGTTTTTATAGGCATTTAGTTGCATGTGCTCGACAAAACAAGAACAGGGGGACTGAAACAGATCCTTCATGAGACATATTTATGGTAATAAAAATGAGAGCTCTTGTTAGTATGAGGAACTTCCTGTGTTACTCCTCATGTGGTTGGCATTAATCCTTCCTTTACAAAAGCATGCAAGTGCTTTTAAATTTGTAATCACGTTCTTGATTTTACTTCCCCCCACTTTCAACTGACTAGTGATATCCAGTGTTTTAAAATAATTTCTTGTCTGCTAAACTGTTTTTTTAGTTTCACAAACTTTTGACCAGAGCATTAAGTTCAGTTTGGGGAAACAATGCTATGTCCTTCTTCACACACAATTTTTGCACCCTGAGCAAAATATGCAAACTCTATGCATTTTTTTGATATTTAATTTTAGAAGGCATAGAAAAGTTAGTCTGCAGTAAGGTACAAGTATCTGCTTTTTTTTTTTTTTCAGGACATTCAGTAGCCACAGAATAACAAACAAGACACGCATATATTGAAAAACAACCAAAACCAAGGATACAGAAATTCATCACTTATCTACTGACTTCAAATCTGCCAGAGAACACTATGATAACACCAGTGTTTTAGTATTACCTTAACAAGGACATCCAAAGTCGCATTGCAGCCATGTCTGTTGTCTCTCAGAGCCTTGAACATACCCCACTTAACAACATTTTTTGTTTTGCTGCTTCTTGGCATACAATCAGCAATAGGTATAAGTAAGATAGATGGTGAAAGTGAGAATGGCATGGGTGGAGAACAGTTTTTGAATTTTTCAACTAACAAAAGTTTCCCCTACATACATTAATTAAAACCAGGTGTACTCTACATACACAACATAATCACCAATTCAGTTTCAGTATCTTTCTTTTCTGTATGAAAAATACAACAGTGCTTTACGCTCTAACTCCATAGAGAGGTAGACTTCATAAAGCACAGACTGGTGATCACCATTAAATTGCTCATCATAAAAAGAAAATTAAATTGCTCATCCTAACACTTTACTAAAGGAGCGTTGGTGAGATTCAAAGAATTATGTGCCTAAAGGCAATAATGGAATCATTCCTGTGCAAGCACATCTCTTCAGGACTGAAAAGAGTTACAGGATCGTTCCCAGATTCAGACAGATTTCCTCCATTACAAGGTAAAAAAACATCTAGGCAGTGAGTATTTTTCCTGAGTGTTAGATACTCAAAAAACCTTCAAGTTTGCTAATTTACATCATCGAACAGGCAGATGTGCCACAAGCAGGACAGGCACTGCACGCCAAGCAGCCAACAGAGGTCCCATCCAAAGCAACAACCGAGCTCTCCAGTCTGCTGCCAGCTACTCTGGAGTTGGGTCAAGAAATGCTCTCTAGAAAATGAGAAACTCAAGGTAAACTATATTAAGGTATGATCTCCACAAGTCTGCAGACGGCATGGGGACTGGACCTCAGATGAGATACATACAGAGAAATAGTAGAATTTCTATAGCTCCATGAACAGCATATACATGATACAATTTCTAAGCCTTTTTAAAAAGGAAGAATAGTTATTCCAAAACAGTAAGTTAACAAATAAATATATTTTCATGACATATCCACCTTCCTTTCCATAAAGCTCCAAACAACAAGTTATTTCAACTCTGTAAAAGATTTATTTTTTTTTAATTTTTTAATTAAAAAGGTAAACATTAGGATTGGTTCTAGGGAATAAGTAGTTAGAACTCAGTTTTGTCACACTCAAGCTCTACACTAAATGGCACATTTTAAGGAAGACTCCAACACTAAAAGTTCTATTACGTAACTCCTTAGGATAACAATAGCTCCAACTATTTTTCACAGTTTGCAAAACTGCGGAAAAGCTTAAGCCCAACTCTTATGAGCTACCTGTTGTCATCAAAGCAGTCGTTTCAAGTGACAATTCACATGCCAATCCCAAGAGTTATTCATCATAGAAAAATGGGAAATATGTAGGAAAGAATTGCATAGTTTTAAAATTACATTTCAAAAGTATTATCCATCACAGAAAAGAATAAAGAAACCCTGCCGTCTGAGAATACCAGCAGCCAAAAAGCCAATGAATTCTTGAAGCTACAAAGAAGAACTTTGAAGAGAAAAAGGTTGGTGAAACCATCAGTCTTCTTCCAGATTTAACATACATCAGAATGGAGATTGGCAAAGATCACATTTTGATTCCCAACTCATTTTTTATGCAAGTTCAAATTTGGAGCCTGAACTCACAAAATCTTCTGCAGTTTTGCAATGAATAGTAAAAATAAAATAAATCTGCAAATATTTTAACTCTGAAGAGCACTTTACAATTTACATCAACACCTGCCAACTTCAACTTCTGTCAAACCTATGAAGTCTTTGCCTTCTTACTTCCTCTTCTGAATTCTGCTCAGGTGGAAACCAAAAACCATAGGGTCGCCGCTCATTATTGTATGTTGCTCCACCAAAATCTACAAGACAATGAAACACAACTGTTATTTTGTTCTGTAATTTGAAAAAATGCACATGTATCCTGTAATCCAAAGCACTGCAACACAAAGAAAATGGGGAATTATTTCCAGGTCAAATGGTTCAAGGACTGTTAGTTTCCAACAACTGCTCTTAAAACACCGAAATGAAGAACACCACCAGAAGATCTCCCAAACCCCAAAGCCTAGCATGTATTAACCTGGGAGCAAACATTTTCCTCAATCCTTACTTTATACAGGCAACTCCAGATTGTAAGAATATTTAAACATCCTCAATAGCTACTTCTGGCAAAACAAGCTTTTGTATTTGCTTTTAGTGTAGCAGTCCAACATGTGCTGACCCATACCAGATGCGCACACAACTCCCATCCTGTTGGCAGCAAGCAATTTCATAAATAAACTCCACGTGGCAGCTCAGCTAGAGAGAATTGTAAGTTAATGTGAGCAGAAATATCACACCAAGACTGAAGGAAGGTTCTCTGCCCTGGCACTGCAAGAGAAAACAAAGGAAAGCAACTGCTCACAATTCACATTAAGTTACAGAGCAAAGAAAAGATTGAAAGGTTGTGGTTACACACAACTGAGGGGCCTTGGGAAACAAAAATAAGAAACTGAGCTCACTTACAAAGGTAAGGATAAACAAAGTAGCTTTAAAGGTAACACAACAGTCTTTGTAATACTCAGTATTTCTTAAACATCCACCTCAGAACTACGTTTATATTAGCAATATAGAAAACCAAAGGCAAATACTGTATTAAGCTAATTTTCAAAATGGATTTTAACTGCAGCTGTATCCTGTATCCAAAATTGTTTGTAGCGAACACATGATGTTGTTTATATTGCATAATAGCAGGAAGTCCAATTCACAAAGTGGTTCTGTTAGTTTCTTATTCATTTACAAGAGCATTTTAATTTGTAGGGTGCTAACCAAACGTAGGATTTTGAAAACACGTTCAGGATTTCTTCTGTGCTTGCCAAACAGTCAAGCTCTTGGAAAGTACTTCCAGAGATAACTATAGCTGCTCAAGTCTTTGCTGCTTAGCACTGTTTAAGTGTTTATAAAATTAGAGGCAATGGTCAGAAGTATTTTTCTAATTAATTAATATACAGACAACTTAATTCATATTTTTGTATTTTATCTTCAGTTTGTCCCTCTGTTTCAATTTACCAGAGACAATCCTCAAAATAATTTAAGGTGTTACTCTGCTTCTGAAAACACTACGTCGCTGACAAACATTACATGAACTCCTTGGGACCCACCATCGTTTACCCTACCTAGGTGCATACTTCTCCCTTGCAAAATAGCATGCCGTGCTAGCAAGTTCATCAAGTTTTAGTGATGAAATGATGCCACCTCTTTTATAATGCGCTCCAACAGTTTATCTTTATACCATGGAAATTATAAATATACCTGCATGGCAGCAACAGCAAATGGACATTAGAAGAAATTGTTCAGAATGCTACAAAAAGCTAATATGTATTGGAAATCGCAGGCCTTAGCACAAGGCAAATTGCTTCTCAATTTTATTTTTTACTTAAAATCCAAGAACAATCTCACTGTCTGAAAAAAAAAAAAAAAAAAAACGAAACAAAAAAAAAACAGTTCATATGCAGCATGGCAGAATGGTTTTCATTAACAAAAAGATTCAGCTGAGCTAAGTGTTCATTTACTACATTTATTTCCCCTCATTTTACTTTCTGATACAAGGTGTGTTCAAAAAGCAAAGAACAAGCAGTTGTTTTACTGTGTTCCACTGATCACGAGCTGAGATACACATGGGCTTACAATATTTCATAACCCAATGAACATCCTTTCCAAAGCAACAGTAACTTCAAACTGGAAGGCACAAAGCAAGGTCAGTAAAGATCTGTGGAAGGGAAGCCTACGAACCGCGTGTGCTGTGCTGTGGAAGGGCTGACAACTCAAAGACCAAACTAATGGGAAGTCAGGTGTGGCTAGTGAAGTTAGGAAGAAAAGCAGCATACAATGAGACCAGATTCAACTGGATTGTTAGAAGAGCAGGTCAGGTCAATGCTGACCACACGGTTTCTTCTAAGACAGATTATAGCAGTGAGAAACGTAAAACCTTCCCTCCAGAAGGGCTGAGAGCCTGTTCTGGGTAACACAAATACCTTAATGCCTTCATACGTGAACTTGATTATTTATTTTAATCATGCCTCAGAGCCTAATCTTTGCTGTATTCATATCCTCCAGACAGACCTGTTAAAGTAACAGAAGTTGTTAGCAGCACACACTTAGAGACCAGACTATCAGTCAGTGCCTTGGGTTAGCTTCCTCTAGCTACTGCATAGATACTACAGGAGAGATGATATAAAATAATCTCACCGCATTCTCCAATGATCTAATAAGTCTCAAGATGTTTAGTCAACTAAACAAGGAGACATGCATTAAGCAAAATAGTCGATACACAAATACAAACGTATCTTTCATTCCCAAGTATTGAACAGGATCTGCTAACCAACTCAAGAGGAACCTTGACCTATTCTAGATATGCTACTTAACCTACCTTAGGTTAAGACAGAAAGATATCTATTTCTCTTTAGAGCAATAAGGAAAACAGATTAACTTCAGCTACAAGAAGAATTTCAGGTAGACTGCATATTCAGCATAATCGAATAGAAGTCTTCAGCTGCAAATAGGAAGTTACTGCTTAACTCATTTCTTTAGTGTTTCAAGCATCCACAGTACAACCTCCAAAAAAAGTTGAAGACCTTATGTTATTCCATGCAGATTCTTGCCTTCTGGTTCATTAGTGCATATTCACTGGTGTTTATGTGTATTTTCCAATTCATTCTTTTGAATGATACTAAGACATTCGTTACTTTATAAAATTACTTCGGTGACTTATTTTGCTATTCACATGACCTGTATTTTATTCTCCTGAGCTGTTTTCCCAGTAAGTTGCACAAATCAAGTAATGAACAATGTTAAAGAATGAAAGGAAGTAAAGTCCTAAAAATGAGGTCTAAAATAGGAGTACAGCACGAACAAAATAAATCATACAAAGAGTTTGACAAAAATCAAATTCAAAGGTCTGAACGTTTCTTCTGGCAAAAAGGAATAAATACAAGTAAAATTTCATCACCCTTACACATTTGCTTAGAATTAGGAAGTTACTCAAGTTCTGTCCTCAGCAGTGTGAGACAACAGGCCTGTTCTTGGAAAGCATTTCTGTGATGCTATGGAACTTGGTTCAACGCTTCTGAATTGTAAAGCTCACGGGGAATTTCTGGTCATTTCTGTACCAAACCCACAATTTAAATTTACTTTTGTTTTAACAGAGCTGATGTGAAACTATTAATCCTTATTACAATCTGTATTTTTTATCCATTAAAAACTAAAATAGCAACAGTTAGGAAACACACATACTGCCACAGGTAAGCCAGAGAGGTACAGATATCCTAAAAGCAGAAGACATTGCCAGGCTCTGATCTAACATACTAATTTTTTTTTGTTCAACTCATGCTGTGTAAAAGATTTCGCATTTCTGTTTGTTCAGCCAAGGAAATAAAAGTAGACATTGAAAAGGCAATCTTCATTTCTACCTTCAAATAACTGAAAATGAAGACAGTGCTACATAATGAGAGTTTTACTATCTCAAAAATCCTGAATACCAACAGGAACAGAAATAATTCTGGCAAATTCTTTAATTACATGCAGAAACTCCTTTCTTTAATAAGGCAAATAGGCTTGTATTTCTGTTTAAAACGGTTAAAAGTCTCCAGAAATCTAACTGGATACATTTTTGCAACTAGATTCTATTTTTCAACCAAACATTGCTTCACATAACGTTGATTTTTAAAAGTACTAAATAAATGCATTATTCTTCCTTTACGTATCATGTCATAGTAACATAGCAAAAACTGCCTAGCTGAACACTTCAGCTGTGTGATCAATTGGATAAATACAGGCAAAAAGCCCCAAGTAATGCTCATCTGAACCACCTTTTCTCCCTCTTGAAAAACACACAGAAAGATTAAAATTTTATCAGGTTCATCAAACACAGATGCCAGCCACACCTCTCCACGTACGGCATGGTATGAATGGTGCTACACAGCTGCTGCTGGGTTACCAAAGAACTGGACAAGTGCAGGCTTTACACTCACTGCCACCTTACAACACTTTGCCTGGGAACCACATGCAAAATATGTAACTGAGGCGATTCTAATTAATACTTTCCAGAATGGATCAGTTCTCTCTGTACTTAAGCTTGCTAAATATAACTAAATTCATTAGCAAAAAAACCTGCTTGAGCTAATGACAGTAAGACTTTCTGATCACATCCAGCCAGCTTTCAGGGCCAGCTGAGCTGCTTGCTCATCGATGTCTACACAACTGCACGTACCACATTAAAGATGAAAGACAGAAGTGTCCCATATATTCCTTTTGAGCATAATTGTAAAACCTACCTGCACACTGACAACAGCAGGGAACGTATGTAATTATTATGTGTGTATAAAATCATTATATATATATTTTAATGCAAGCTATAGACTATCAGTAGAAAAAAATTTAAAAAAATATGGAAGGGACACAACACAGCTGGCCTTAGGACCATAAGGATGTAGATGTGACTTTGGCCAGCAAGACACAGCATGGAGATTTATAGTTTTCTTGAAACTACTAGAATATGGTAATTTATTTAGTCGGACATCAGGAAAAGGTCCAGAACATTATTTTTAAGTCTCAATAAACAAAGTGCATGTTATACCCAGTCTATAAAGATTAATCCAGTGATACAACAACAAGAGAAAAAATAGTAAATCAATGGGTAAATCCAAGGTTAGGATTATTCACTGACCTTAGTCGGGAGCTGCTTTTAACTGTAAATTAAATTTGTTATATATAGTTATATGTTATATATATTTAAAGTCACATTTGAAAAAAAAAAAAAAAAAAAAAAAAAAGGCTTTGTCTTTCTTTTAGGGCATTTCTGCATGCCTAACAAAGACACAACAAAGCAATTCTAAACAATATCCATTTCCCAAAGCCAAGTCCAAGAAACCCAGATGAATGGAAACACCAATGCAGACTGAAACCACTCCACAGCAACTACCACTTTCTCCAGCGTGGAGGAGTGTTTTTTTGTAGCCCACACACAGCTTCTTCTAATTATGCCCACAGCTGTTCCGCAGAACTGCTTGTTCTCCAGCAAGGTGACCCTGCCAAACCCACTGTGGAAGGAACAACATTTGTTCCTTTACAAAAACATCCAAGTTACTAAGAAAAAAAATGTCGAGAGACCACTGAAGTCGATATAAAAACTCCCACTTGTATCACTGTGTCTTGGGTCAAAGCACCAAGAACAGTTACTCCATATGCAGACCATGCATTTATAAATAGATGCAGCATGAATGTAAGCAAAACATTGCTAACTACAATTGAAGATTTAACTATTTCTTTATTGTTTTCTTGCTATTTTTACTTTTCTTTGGCACTTGACACATTTGCATGAAGAAAAGCATCCAAAAGAAAGCCGTATTGGTGATACTTTCCAAAATGTTCTTGCATACTTAGGAAGTCAGAGAAAAAAGCAACATTCTGTATAGCTTTCAGCATGAAGTTCTAAATGTATCAGTATCATATACTTTTTTTAATGCAAATAAAATTAATGGTTATTGAGACATATGATAAAATCTTTTGTATTGATAATCAGAACCTAGGCACTACTGTGTCACTGTGACTTGTTGCTAAAAGACCAAAGGAAGTTAACCCTTCAAGGCAAGGTTTCCAGAAATACAGGATATAGTACCAAGCATTTGATGGAAGGAATGAAACATGTGCTGCACAGCAAAATGAATACCATCATCTCCAGGTATTAAATACTGAGTATAGTAAACTCACCACAGCACTACATCCAGGGCAAACTAGAGAAAAGCAAATACCAGGGCAAAACTTGGAGCAGAACAGCCTTGAAAGGCATACTGTATTAGGGTATGAAACAGAATCTAAAGTTATGTTCTAAACTATTGAGGTGTACTAGCATCACAATGATTCAATAATCTATTTATTTTTTTCCCCCACTTTCGTAAGTGCAAATGCTTCATCATTCAAGTAGAATAAGTCCTACTTTTAAATTACTGGCATCTTTTTAATCACCTGAATACACAACTCAAGAGTACTGCACCCAAGCAAGCCCCAAACCTGAGGCAATCCTGTATGAACAACGGGGCAGAACTTTTTCAGGAAAGACAGAATAGAAATTGTTCCCAATCCCATTCACCTGCATCAACAACTTTATAATTGGACTTCACATCAAAAAGTTTCTGGTAATGATCACTTAACAGAACACAGCTCTGCTCTTCCAGTTCACTAAGCCGTTGAACTAACGAGTTCATGTGTGTAAACAGATTTCAGAACAGAACCACTTCTCTGCTTTCCAGAACGATCTGTCAAGAATGGTAACTCATGGGTGCCAAATGGTCACGGGTCTATGGTTCATACCACACCTGCTGGGAAAGGCTTAGTGGTGCTGCTTCTTACATATCTGGTGAGCATTTATCTCCACTACCGAGAGAATCGGAACTTTTATTCTCAAAAATATTTTTGTTGTTTTGTTTTAATACTACGCATCACTAATCTTCTTTCAGAAATTGAGCTCTGTTGCTGGAAAATTCTAGCTATGATTCTTGCTACAATTCTATTGCTAGAAAAAGAGCAACAGTATTAGCTTTTCACTGGGAGATCCTGCTAAAGAACTCCCTAATTTATTAGTTTCCAGTGCAATTTCATCATTTACTAAGAGATTCTAATTTGTTTAAAATACAAGCGCAGCACATGAAACAGGAAATTAAATGGGACAAGGGTCCCTTCAAGGAATGAGATATTCCTGAGACAAACCAAATACTTCACTTGTAACAGACTTGTATCTGAAACTTGGTATCTATCTACTTAACTATGGGAGTCCGAGAAGCAGAAGTAATATTGCAAATGAAACTGGAATGCTGTCTGAATACAACTACCCAAGACAAAAATCAAGCACAGTCTGCAGTTTTGGAAAAAAAAAAATGACAGGATTTCGCTTATCTGTGTCTCATAAATACTGAAAGAGAACTGCTCGATGAAATCAGTAAGATATTTTAATCAGCAGTTATCAATTATGAACATTTCTACTCCTACGCATGTAGGTTGGGATTTTTATTTATTTTTAACTTAAAAGATATTTATATTTTAGATAATATATTAACAAGGAAATAAGAAAGCTCCAACGGTAAACTTACTTATTAGCCTCAGGAAAATTTTGAAATTCAAAAATGTTCAGAAACCAGGAGTCCGTAAGTATTTATAACAGACTTCTGGCTACTGTGGTCTGCTACTAACACCAAGCACACACCAAAACTTTACGTGAAAATGCTGAATATCTACCAATTAAACTTCCTGGAAATTTGCCTAAACAAAGTGCTAGCAATCAGGATCTTAGACCACATATGCAATGTTATAAAAAGTTATTTCCAAAGATATTTGGAGCAGGAACTTCACTTGAAGGAGAGAGCTTTTCTCCCAGAACATGTTTCTGGGTACTTAAGACCAACTGAAAGAAAAGTTGGCCTTTCAGAATCAGATGCCAATCATTACACGTGACTTTATGAAACGTACTTTAATCTGATATCATGCACTGCGTATCGAAGCATATAATTTACGACATTTCTACAGAAAAACATTTCAATGCAATGACTGGCATTCCTACCGTAGCAAAAGGGGAAAGACAACCCTGCTTGGAGAGAAATGGAATCATACAGCATTTCTGTTTCATACTACTCACGATCTTCAATGGATTTAGCAAGTTTCATAGCCTAAATAGAACAAAGAATCCCAGTCTCAATAAAAGAAAGCAGAAATGGGAACTAAAGTTAAAGTCAGAGAACTGCTAAGCTAGATGACTAAATATTTCATAACCACATTGCAGATGTACCTATGATTACTACATACTGGGACATCTAAACATTTCTTTTTTTCCTTTAATTTAAATCAGATTAGAATTAAAGAAATGCATATTTGCAGTGAAACCTATGAGGACTTTCTATATACACATATTTCACTTTAACCACAAAATACAAAAGCTACACGTTTAAAAACTTCCTTCTTAAGAGAAAAATGCTTTTGTGCAGAGACACGAGCACGCAAGGGGATTCTTAACATTATTGAGACAGAAAGACATAAACTTAGAAGTCCGGCTCAAAAAAAAAACCCCACCACCCACCACCACAAAAATCCCCATCCCACACTAATCCAGATATTTCTTCTGAGCAAAAGAGCAAGGAAACAACAGATAAGAACAAGAGAGACGGTATACTGGGGTTACCATATACAGCTGCTAATATGAGGATTAAACCAAAATGTAAAGCCATATATTTTTAATTTCATAGTGAAACCATATAATTTAAATATCATAAATAAATGTTAATTAAAACAATAATTGTCCTTATCTGACTTAACTGAAGGAGAAGTTATTTTAATTTGTGAGTAATATGAAATTACTTTATGAGAATCAGAATGAAAATAGAAAGTAAACTAATGCTGTTTACATTGGTTCTTGTTTGACAATATCTAAAACTAGTGATGGAAAGAATATAAAAGTTCTTTTTAGTAAATGAGCATAGGTCGTTATGACAATTTGACAGACTGCCAAAACCAGTGCCTACATAAATCTCACATAAACAGCCCTAGCAATTACTTTTTCTTGCATTAGATACCTATTACTATTATTAAAGAATTTCTCAGGATATGGCGCCAAAATAAAATTGCAGTTCTGGAATGTGTGAATGCAGATTAAGTAGAAAGACAGTACCTTTATGCCGAGTTTAGATAAATTCATGTATGGGATTATATAAAAATAATTACTTAGATTAAACTTGTTGCCTGTCTTAATGTGTCTTAATACAAATTAGTTTTCAGTTGTGGACAACGACTGATACCAGGAAATTCTGGACTATGCCACTGAGCATCTTAAAAGCTCAGCGGGATATAAACACAGCAGTTTGTAAGAATGGATCAACATTCCAAACCCAATGGTACATTTTGTGGCCTAAAACCCCTAATAAATACATTTGTCTAAGAAAAAAAATATGTTTATTTTCAGCCAAGCTACAGAGCAAGTGCGATAGTATAAATTTCACAGTTGGAAACAAAAAGATCACAGAATCACAGAATTTCTAGGTTGGAAGAGACCTCAAGATCATCGAGTCCAAGATATGGAAAGACTGCCTTGAATTTTGGTTCTGGTACCTGTTTTTACATCCATTTAGCTGCCTGTTTCAAATTATGCTAGGCAATTTTTAGTCATGTTAAGTACCTGTTTCATCCATATAACTGCAAGCTACAGCAAATGCCATGCTTCAAGGAAAAACATGTCCTGCTCAAAGGACAGTACTCACTCAAGCTTTATTTTTCAGACTGACACGGAAGAATACGCTATTTGCTCATTAGCACAATACATTTCATTTCATCCTTTCTGTCACTCTGAAGCAGGTATGATCAATTACAAACTCTATACTACTTTCTTTTGGAAATAAGATGTGCCCATAGGTAACTTTAACCTTTGAGTAGCTTGTTTTATGAAATATTTTTCAAAGTTGAGCTCTGAAGTCTTACTTTTCCAAACTAAAGTACTGTGACAAACAGGAAAAGCCGCAAAATTAAAGCACTGCTGTGAAACCATAATAAAAATACCACCTATGTAAATTTAATTGCACCAAACTATATTGGAAACGACAATATATTTCCCACTTCGCTTATCCATGAGGTTTAACAACTTTAACTAGCACTGAAAACAGACACGAGCATAGACATAAGAAATGCTGTTGTCTCAAACCGAAGTTAAAAATGTGACTTGGTATGCCAGTTATCTGCTAGCGAGACATACTTAGCTAGAGAGGCTATTTGAATTCTTTCTCGGGTTTCAAAGGGCATTCTCCAAGTAAGATTTTCAACTATAAGAGGAAATGTATTCTATCTTTGTCCAAATACAGCACAGTACTTCAAAAAGCAAACAGAAACAAACACTTACCTATAGTGATGTAGGTTATTTAAGGCTACAGACAGAAAGCTGCAGGTGTTCCATACCGATGGATGACAGACTAAAATGTATGCTGTCCAGTTTTATTATCATAATCTTGTCATTATTATTACAAACTGACCTCATTTTACGGCATTGAAAATAAAAGCATTTTCTTTTATTGTAATACCAAATCCTACGTGCATATATTTTCTACAGAGAGCTCAGAATTTGACATCTTTGTCAAAGATGTCTTGAGATTTGAGTAATAATTCATGTTTTTTCCTTCTGCAGTGTGACTTAAGGCCTCAAAAGAATATCAAATGGCTTTAAAACTACACCTGAAGTCATCATTCATCCAAAGGCATGAGGCATCCATTAGATGCCTAGGCTCCAATGACTTAAAAGCCATCGGCACTCAGCTGTTACAGACAAAGCTCACAAGAGCAGGAATCTTATACAGAGTGTTTTGAAAAACAAGTAAACAAAACAACCCAAACCACAGTTTTACTGTGTTGATAGTATAAAAACACAAACAGATACAAACAAGGTTCATGCTCTTGCAAGACAACACATCCCAAAACACTTAAAAGCTTTGAAAGATTTTTCTCAAAATCAATCTGTAAAAAATGATGTAAAACATCAAGTAAAAATGTCAGTAAAGTAAAAAATGTCCCTTCCATTAAAGCTCACTTTAGACCCAGTCCTTCCCAAAACCTTATTTAGGACAAATGTATATAGGACAAAATATTGATATTACCTGTTTGTTGTGGTGGTTTTGTTGGTTTTTGTTTTGTTTTAAGATGTCTAAAACAGCATGAACAATATCTAATTTGCCAACTTTTGCCAGCAGACCAGACAGACTCATTACATTATTTGGACTCATACATTATTAATTTGCTTGAAAGCTAAGACCCTCACCAGCTTCTAAGTTTTTCAGAAAGTTTGATTTAAAAGGAACTGCTCAGATTATCATCATTTCTAAAACTTCTTACACTATTAATTTTGCTGCAGAAAATAGTTTTTTGTTTGAAAATCAGTTTTTTTGTTTTTTGTTTTTAAGTTTATAGTTTCACAATATTTATGGACAGTTAGAAGCCTAAGTATGTAACAGAACTACAAAAACCACTTTTTTAAAAACTAGTTTTCCCCAAAAAACTGCACTTCAGCCTCAAAAGTGACTTCTCACAATAGATGTAAAGCAAAAAGCTGTATTTACATTAAAAAACATGTTATTCAATTTTTCAAACTGAAGAAACCTTTTCATACACAACATTGCCTCATCTGCTGCCTTTTTAAAATTATCTTCCAGATAACACAACATCCTTCATAATATATATGATCACAGACGGTGTGAAAGAAAGTGATGACGACGTGTCAAGATATTTACTTTCATATTTTGCCTGATATTTTTAACAGCCATAAACCAGTGATGTGAATTATTTTTTCTGAGCAAAGATTAATGAATAGTGCATCGTGTTTTAACAGTTGCAGCGACAAGTATGAGTTTCTGTTATCTTTTTCCTAATTATGGCTTCCTTGCACCCAGGAAGTTAGAATAACAAGACTATGAACAAAAGAAGAAAAATTACATTGATAAGTGGCAGTCAGGTTATTTTTATTAAGATTTAATGTTAGAGCTTCATCAAATTTAAAAGAAACCTTTCAGCTTTGTTAACTTAAGGAGAACATAAAGCCTTTGGTTGAAGTCATATATTGACATACAATATACAGGATTAAAGAGCAGTATTTGATATTAAAAATCTCAATACCAGACAACATATGTAGTAATTTATGTCCTTTGTATAATCACTTAATATTAAAATGTTGCAAAACTACTAAAGCATCAGGTTTAACGTTTACATTAATATACTGTTAGCCTAGTATATTTTCACTCAAGTTTTCAGAATGAGAAATATATTGTACTAAGATTTTTTTCTCTTGACTTTACTTGCATTATAGAAAAATAAAGTATATCCCAGTTAATATATTTTATACCAATTCAACTAATAATTTGCAATTAAAAACAAATACTATATTTATTCCTAAACTGCTTTTATTTTTTCTTTTGGTCTTTCCACTAGCTAGCACAAACTTTCTTTAGGGTGAAAGAGACAAATGTGAGGAGTAAGACATCAGTACATTTCTCCTCAAATACAAATAAAGAGCAAAAAATACACAAAAAGTTTAAATATTGGCAGCATCGATTCCTCTGTTATACTGCTCCCTACTACTCTTTAGAATGTGAGGGGTTTATTTGGCACAGTAACTTAATTTACTTCGGTTTTGTTTGTTATAAAAGCAGTTCTTTTACTCCAGAAGTAGCAGGTAAATCAAACAGTAAGCAATTGCTAATAAATGCAGTTACACTAAGAATGGTACTCCATCCTCACACGTCATTCTCTGAAAAGTCTACCAGAAAACTTTTGTCCATTTCTGAATGGATGTCAAAAGACTGGAAATAAATCATGAACAATACATCTTCCCTGTGTTCCTCCCACCTCAATATGAATCATAATTTGATATATGAAACACAATAGAAGCCTTACCTCTTTCATTAAGACTGTTTAGCACTGCTCTTTCAAGCTGTTCTTCCTCTGTAAGCCCACCCGTATAATCATAGTAGTTCCTTGGTGTTGTGTATTGATACTCTGGATATCTATAATAATAATCTGTAAAATGAAAAGGAAAATAAACTGATGATATTCAGTGGAAGGGGAGGAAGCCAGACATTATCTTCGTTATCTTTCTTCCACAAATTTGTTTAATTTGGGAGAGAAAAAAAATAGGATTTATGATATGCCATGAATCAAAATATATTTTTGTAATTTGCAATGCCAGACTACAGTAACAGGAGAACAATAATAACAAGCAAGATGCATCAAACACCTCCATCTTTTATCAGTTATAAATAAGTAACATAGAACTACCATTATTTAAAATTTCAAACAAATTGAAAGATAGTTTTCATCATCTCCTTTTAATATTTAAATGTCGTTACTAGGACACCTTATCTATGTCACTGAAACGGCAACCACACCACAGGTTTGCTTCAGGCTTTTTTCCACCTTTGTCTCGTTTCACCCTAGTGGCCATAAACAGTATGTACCACTGTCATCCTACATTCAAGTAATGTTTGAAACTAGAATACACATGGATGAAGACTGCATTTTTTGTAGGGAAATATGCAATTGGTTTGTGCTACATCTGCTCTAAACAAACTAACAAAACCAAAACACACTGCAGATCTCATCTAATGCCACAGCCACTGTATGTTGCCTCTGCTAATGACCACCAAGCATTTCTGACCACTTACAAAGTCTGTCAAAACAAGCATGAACAAGCCATCATCCACCTAAATCCTTCTGGGATTTAAAAGAAAAGAAAACAACTTGGCAAGAGACTTGAATCTCTTCTTTTAACACAACCTAAACCTGAACGCAGAAAATCTCTGCTGAGTTAAACTAAGAAGAGAAGTGCCATTTTTCTATTCCTCTTTAGTATTGTCAGTATGTAAAACTTTGGATATTTAACTTCTCTTCTAGACACCTGGACAGTAGATTTTGAAGAATCAAAGTACAGAAACACAGCCAGTTTCTCCAAGTGATAGAAAACTTATACAAGATTTTCCAAATGAAAAAAATAATGAAAATATTTGTGTGACAAGTACAGCATGCCATTCTTTTTATCTTCAGATTAACACAAGATTATTATTGATATTGATATCTCAATAGTTATATAGATTTAACGTATAACTTTCCTGTGGAGTTTCTGTGATTAATACCAAGCACACACTACACAGTGAGGACATATATAATTTTATATCCGTGTGTGTGTATGGATGCAAATGCACATTATACATGGACACACAAAGAAGTAATTTTACCCATTTAAAAATTCTTCCTTTTTGGAACATACAACAACTAACATTGGCAGAAATTTTCACACAACTGCATTGAAGACTTGGTATTATCCTCCTGTAACATGAATTTCTGCCATTTCTCAAGTTATTTGCTATTCCTCTGGCTAGAAAGAGATAAATACATAATTTCAAATCTGTATGAATTAGTCATATTGTTAACAACCTTTAAAAGCCTTTCAGACATACTGGCTATATTTAAGAGACAGTTCTGCAGAAAAAAGTAAAATCAACTGCAGGATACCTTTTAGCTGATATAGATACATATTCCAGATGCGATCTTTATATATTCCTCTCATTCCCCTCTGCACTATGCTAATCTGAATGAACGTTGGTTTATTGGTTTAGCTACAAATCTATTTTCTGGAGGCTTCAAAACAGCGTGCATGAAGACTATAAAAATCATGGTGCTATCTGATGAAAAAGGATGTCATTAAGTTTGCTCTATTGTAAATTTTGTGTGTGATGTTTTACACTGTCATCAAGATGTAAGTGCTGACAAAGCTGCAATCTTTTATTTTACAAAGAGAAACAATTTCGTAATATTGACATGTTAAAGGTGTTCCTATTAATCAAAATAAGCATCCCTATACTTTATTCATGAACTGCATTTAGAGAAAACCTAATTCAGTCACCAAATGCTAAATGTGTTAAAAATCACACTCGAAATCTTCATTTTCCTTGTAAAGCTGTTTTTCTGTACTGGTTTATAAAATCTGTTATTATCTATTTACATGTATTATTTATTTAATTGGTATTTGAAGTCAGAAAGTAATAAATCACCAATACCAGAAAATGAAAAATTAATATACTGCACATGCATCATTAGCATACAATTCTAGAAAGTTTTCTTAATTCACAGACAGCAAAATCCATTACTATATCATACAACAAGCAAAAGGTTAACCCTTCCATGAAGACTCCTATGAATAGGTGAAAGAAAATTATGATATATATTTAATACGTTCATTCCCTGTGTATATATACATCTTTTATAATTACAATTATAAATCAATTCAGAGTATTGAATTTACTACAAAAAATGATTTACATCTAAAGCCAAGCATGCAAGATAGGATAATTTGTGTTAACCGTGCTCCTTTATCTCCCTTTCATCCACACCAACCCAAAGCAACACCATGGTTTCTTTGGGGACTGCCCTAGACATGCAACACAAAACAAGTTTATTTTTCATCAGTGTACCAGATCTTTTTCTCTGGTGCTGTGTCATTATTAATCATTCTAAATATACTACATGAAATATCTTCACTTCTCTGTGATTAGGGAGACCTGGAAAAGAAGTAAAGGGCAGTTTGGAATCTGCTCCTATTCCACAAAAGTTGTCTTTGACACCCACCCACACGCTGAGCAGCTGGTGTTTATAGAGTGGATGCAACAGATTACAGAGTTTAAATGTCAAGTGCAAATTCTTATCCTCATTAGCAAATCAAATTCCTTTTTCTGATACAATTTCTTAAATTTCCACATGCTACTCTATTGGCATACTGAAGGAAGATTTGGTTGTTATGAACGTGCAACAGAGCAATGCAACAGAACTGTAACTGCAGCTCAGCAAACATCTGTAACTGGCCCGAGACTGCCAGCTGGAAACAGGTAGCTCACACTCCCTTTGTGGTCTAGATCCTAGAAGGGAATGGGTAAGTTGGCCAAATCAGGGCAGATCTACCAATGTTTAAAAGGATGCTTCTGGTAGACAATTTCCTCCTTGCTGCAGGCTCTGCAAAAGGGATGGTATTGGCCCAGGGTAGCATTTTATGAAGTCATACCCTTAATTTAAGGCTTAAAGACTCTTGTATAAAACACATCCAACACGGTTCCCCAGGTAGGAAAAGACAAAGCCAGAAAAATTGTTTTTTATTAGCAAGTGCACAAATAGGCAGAATACTTGGTAGGTTTTCTATTATTAGCAAAAACGATATCCATATTTGTAAAGCTGAAAATGAGCTGAAATAAACTTTTAGGTAAGTGGGTGACAGCATTTACCTGAATAACCTGAGTAGTAGTCTCTTGGCCTGTCAGGATCAGTGAATGAAGTAACAGCACCTAAATATAAGAACAATGCATGCTCTATTAGAATAAAATAATCATAGTCTCTCTTTAAAACACAGAATCAAATTTAAGCAACATAGCCAAGTAGACTAGAAAAATGCAATGTTCTCCAGAACTTATAATGAATAATTTTTGCACTGTGATTGTACAGTGGTAAAAATGGGTTAATGCACAGAGACCTTAGAATTGGAAGAACACTGCATTGTTTGTGCTCTGCTGACAAAAATCACCTGTTTAATGGAAAATCCCTTCCTCCACTCTTTAGTCACACAGCAACCTTCACGGAGGCAGGATCTCCACAGCATGTGCCACTAACAGTACCATGGCTCTTATCCCAGAATCACAGAACAATTCTGTTTGGAAGGGACCTCAGGAGGCCCAAAGCCCACTCAAAGCAGGGTCAGCTATGATATCAGACCAGTTTATTTAGTCAGGGTTTTAATTCTGCCAGGTCTTGAAAACATCCAAGGATGGAGACTGCAGAATTTCCCTCTGCAACCTAATCCAATGCTCAACGGTCCTAATAGTCATGATGCCACAGAACGAGAAAATATTAACTTATAAGTAAGTGAGTTTACTCAAGTAGGGTAGGAACTCTGATGCTTCGGTCCTTATTTTTCCACTTAAAACTGCTTTCCACTTAAGCATATATGACAGGCTAACTCCAAAATGGGATAAAACCTCCCATGAGAATGCAAACATCTGACCAAGTAATTTTTCACTGTACAAACACCACATCCATGGTCAACTTAATGGCACAGTCATAAATAAGGTGCCCAACTTATTAAGTAATCAGACAAAAAGTATTCTGACAACCACTCCCAGCACAACTGTCGTAACAGGGCTTAGGTTTCTAATTAACACACTGAAGTTTAAGGGCACGTTCATATGAAAGTTTGTAGGGCTATATTGAAAATTGTTTGTCTGACGACGTCTAAAGATTCTACCTTTAAAAAATTACTTCTACAATATGAAAAGCCATATCAACTCACTACTGGAAAGCCTGGGGAATCTTGCAACAATTTCTCAAGCATCCCACAATCTTTTTTTGAAATTTAGCAGCTTCCACATGAATGGATATAAGCAACAGAAACCCGCCATAGAAACACACTGTGTTCTGACATACATCTACAGCTTCATGATTCCATTTAAAATGACATTTCCATTGGCATCTTACATGAAAGATTTTACTTTAAATATGTATTTTATAAACATGACACCTGAAAGGCACCTTTAACACAGGTAAGAACAAGTAAAGACAAAGTGCTTCTGCATTCAGTTTATCAGTGTATCTTTAATCCCCTAAAAACTGCTGGAATTGCCTCCATGTCTGAAATATATAAGGTTTACTGAATTTTTAAGACTAAAAGTGGCTCATGCAGATTTTACAAACCAAACCAAATTATATACCTGCACAGGCTTTCATGATCTTTTTCAGAGGTCCCATGGTGTACATCAGGCCAACAAGAATCCCTGCCAGATGCCCAGCAAAAGAAGTCCTAAAAAAAATGATAATAATCTTGTGAGTGATGGAAAGAAAGATTTATTTTTTTTTTTCAGTAGGAATCCTTTAGGGGAAGTGCAAAGTTTGCTGTAACCTAGGAAGTCCCTGAGTAACTAAGCATAGAAGAGTGACTTCCTTGCACAGACCCAGGACAATACGAACATGTATTAATTTCTGCTCTGACCTACTCAGTCTGATTTCTAATATTAGTTATTAGTGTTAACTACTGATTAAACCCACATGTGCAGTTTGCAAAAAAAAATTTTTTAAACCTTATTCATTTTGAGGAAAAGCTCCAAGCAAACCTCACTCCCAGCTGTGCCTGAGAAGTGTGGCCACAACAAATTAAAGACTGAGCTATAAAGTTAATCATGTAGTTTAATACAGTGCTCCTTACAAGAGTTATTTATTATAAATCATGAAATGAGGAAAAAAGTATCCTACACAATCAATTTGAACTAAGCAACATCAATCTGAACCAAAGTGCCAAGTTTTCTTTCTTCATGAATACCCTAGAAGTGGTGGGTATATACAGTTAAAGAAAAGCATGTAACAAATATCCTGAAAAAGCCAGAAGCTAATTGGAGAGATCCCTTGAGTTGCTTGTTTAGCAGATAGAATATTGGTTCCCTAAAAGCATTTAAACTTAAGTCTTATTGAGGTAGTAAACTAGTTTTAATTCACATGGAACTTAAATCCACAGAATTGCACCAAAATGTCCTGGTAGGATCTACCAAAATTATTTCAAGTGAAAGCATGAATACAGTACTTTACTACTGTAATATCAATACAACCCCACTGTGAGTTTATCTTAACCATAACTGCATACCTGTTGCAACATGTTTGTAAAACAGTGCTTTCAAAAGTAAAAGAACAATGAGTGAAATACTGAAACCCAATTTTTTGTTTCTAAATTTATCAACAATTGCTTTTAAAAACTTGTCACTGCCTATTTTTATATGGAATGAAAAGACTTGAGAAATGAATGAAAAATCTTGAGAAATCACCAACATGGAAGCATAAATGTAGGATAAATGAGGAAATTTGCTCCAAGTGTCACCATGAATATTGTGATTTGATAAATTCATAAACTAATTTTCAGCACTCAAATTAGGAGTTTAGTGAAAAATTCATAACATATCTGTTTTGAATTTGCTGAAACCACTTTTTTTTTTTTTTTTTTTAAGAGAAAACATTTCCTGAAATACACGATTATAAATAAATCAGCCCACTATATTTATAGTGGCTGTCCAAACAACAAATACCACTGTATCTTTTTTTTCCCCCCTTTCCCTTTATAAAGCAGAAAAGTAACTTCTGTCTGAAGTAAAAATAGATTTAAACATACATTTTACATTCTGGTCAAAAATCCAAAACAGATATCGTAATGATACCATATGCACTCGTGATGGTAAAACTTCCAGACACCAGTAGTAGAAGTGAGAGAAAGCATGTGCCACTAGAGGGAGATAAAGATCAGATTTAAATTCACTCCTTTGCCACCTACTAAACCACAAACTTGAGTTCTGCTACACAGAGTTGCAACTCTCCCACAAGCAACCAGTAGCATAAATGTTGCTGTAAAAATGTATAGGTAAGAGGTAGTTAGCAAAATTAGGGATTTATAAATGAACTTATTTTCCAAACAGTTTTTTCTGGAAGAGATTTTCCAAATTAGCAAACACATATCCCTGACATGGAGAATGCCTGTATGCAAAAAACGTTACATACTTCAAGATGCCTTACACCAGAAAACAGCAACATGCAATCGATTCACCTATATTACTGGCAGTGTTTTAAACAAATTTTATGCTTATCTAAGCACAACACTGTTCCACGAAGCCCAAAATCAAAGCCTTTGCTTGCAACACAGTGAAGATGCGTATTTATACAGTATGTACAATCAGAAACCTTCAACTTTCAAAAGTCTTTCGGGGGATAAATTCCACTTCATGTCTACTGAACAATGATTAGGCACCTAGTACACTAACCTAATACTTGTTTTATTATATTCAAGGAGAATGCACTAATAATTAAGATGTTTAAACAGCTTGTCCTAAAGCAAAAATGGTATCAGGTACACTGTCACACATACACGCTACCACTGACATAACAAAGTAAGTATATTTGGTAAACCAAACCTTCATATATCTTGTCGTACAATTTGTGTGGCAAACACAAACACACAACTTGTAGTTACTTAGGAAAAGCAAGTATGTACCATAAAGACAGAAACCCTTATATTAGGGAAATGCTTAATGGTTCATCCACGTTAAGCAAACATCACTTCTTACAACAATATCTCAGAACATATGATATTCTAATTTACTCTAATGGTGACTTAATATTTTTTTTTCTAATGTGTAATCTATAGCATGAAAAAGATCTGTATAGGCATTTCCTAAATGTAACAACTAAAAAACATAGACACTATGCAATTTTACAAAGAAAACCAGTTATTCTATTAAAAACTTCAAGCTCATGATAGAATTTTTTTTTTTTTTAATTTTTTAAATTTTTATTAAAAGCTCACAATGGAAGTGATAGGACAATGGGAATGGTTTTAAACTAAAAGAGGGGAGATTTAGATTAGATGTTAGGAGGAAACTCTTCACTCAGAGGGTGGTGAGGCACTGGCACAGGTTGCCCAGAGGAGCTGCGGGTGCCCCATCCCTGGAGGTGCCCAAGGCCAGGCTGGATGGGGCTGGGGGCAGCCTGGGCTGGTGGGCCATGGGCATAGGGGTTGGATCCAGGTGATCTTTAAGGTCGCTTCGCAACACAAGCCACTCTATGCAAACAAATGAAATAACAAGTTAACCATACAGCTAAATTCTGAAGTAGTCAGACTGTCTTTTGCAGATGTTTTGAGGATAGGTTAGGTTTTGGAAGACTGGAAGGGTATTTCTATACTCAAGTAAGTAACATCAAAAGCAGAAAACAGCTATGTCACGAACAAGTCAGTCAAACCCCCCACGTTCCCTCCTTTGACAGGGCACCAAGGCTCCCAAGGAAGGGAGAAACATCAGATGCCAGGCTGTAAGAATGAAGCACTGTCTCATGGCATTTCTCTCGAGGAGGGTTTTTCATACACTTTGAGCAGTAAGACTACACTAAGCAGATACATATCTGGCCAAAAAACCCGGCTTAATGCTTATCAGTGATTCATTATCAAACTAAGGATATGAACCAAGTGGATTTCCACGAGAGTCTATACCAAGTATTGCTTGCAAATGACAACAAGCTGAGAGAAGCTACACGAGTGACAGGAGATGGCATTATAATTTAAAGCAACCTTGACGCAGTGACAAAGCATTAGGATGTAATTCAAAGACAGGCATGAAGTTCTGAACACGTCCCAGGAATCAGCTATCCGAGCAGACTGGAGGGGACTGGCTAGTGGGAGAGCTGCAGGAGAGCAGCCGGCACATGCAGCGAGCCACACAACAAAGCAGGGCTCAGCAGGCCACACCGCTACGGGAAACAAGGATTTCACTGCGAACACACAGACAGGAGCGCTGCCTGAAAGCAAAATGAAGTAAAACTTCCCACTCTATTCAACAGTGGTAGGTCTCAGCTGGAAAATTAAGCCAAACGCAACAGAACCAAGAAGCCTATGGCTTCTGGGAAAAGACTGAAGGAACCACTATTGCTTAGCCCATTGACTAAACCTCTCATGGATACAACATATTTAAAAAACGCAAAAGAGCCAGAAATAGGAATGAACAAACTCTGCACCTTCCCAACCCATAGAGTAAGTGGTAACAAACACGTTGCAGCAAGAGGCTTGAGGACACCAGAGCGGCAGAGCCTGGAGGGACCTGTCCTCGCACCCAGAGGGGCAGAGGCCTCCCAAACCCCGCTGGGTTCGGGCCCACTGCCCAGGCTTAGCAAGGGAAAATGTGAGGCTGCCAAGCCCCTGCAAAGATCTGTTTGGTATAGTGGTGATCTTGGGAAGCACATTATACTAAATGCTGATGAGTATTAACATTTATGGTTATAAAAGTATGTGTGTATAGAGATACATGCTTGTCCTTTTGCAGTTATTGCTCAAAGCATTCATTCTGATATCAGGTTCATTCAGATCCCCTATAATGTTTCTTATTTAATGAAAATATGTAGACTGGAATTATTCAATAAGTAAACTGGATAAAATAACTTTCACACATGCAATTAATGTTCTTCTAACCGCATGCCTTACCCAAAGTGGATATTCCTGTTTCCAATGAACTCAAATATAATTGAACCATTAATTCCTGATAATACTTCAGTGTCAATGTCAACCTTCTTGACATTTTACAGTGAATTTTAATTTCCAGTAGACTGGCTTTTCAAAAAATTTGCATAATGGATTTCTGGCCTACGAGACTGTATGAGTTTTATCTGCTGACATTAAAGCTAATAGCAAAACTACAACTGTTTCTACAAAGCAGGACAACATCCAAGTTTTCAAATTAAATGTCATTTTAGCTGAAGTGAACAAATATAGTTTATAGAACAGCACAAAAGTTGTGTGAAACTCTTGTCCAATCACATTACTAAGGCTCCTTTCACTTGTATGATAAACTCCACTCAAATCTAATCCAGAAAATTGAGGTTACTTCTATTTTCTGCTTTTTGTATATTGTGAAATAATCCTGTATATAGTTAAAAACCCTAGAAGCCATACAGCAACTTCCATTATCAAATTCCAAAATAGTATTTTTACATTATTTGTAATAATAGCAATATCTTGACTTGAATGTATATTTTTCTAAGTTGACTGTTATTAGACTGTTGGACTAATAAATGTTCTTCTGATTGCAACAAGATAAACTACTGCCTTTTCTCCTGCTGAAAAACTGACAGAATTATTGCTTATGGTATAACTTATAGTTTGTATAATGCAAACTGAACTTTGAGTGGGAATAAAAACAGGATTCTTGACTTTTTAAATTGCATGCTTATTTCCTAAATGTCAATGAGCTTTATCAATATTAAATAATGTTCTCTCTGGTATAAAGAAATTCAAATGATGTCTCATCTAATTTTTGTTTGAAAATGTAGATCTCCCCAGAGATCTTATTTCAACCATTCACTTCATACCAATGATAATTATGCAATATGTCTAAATACCGTTTCCTGAAGAAATCTGCCATCAAGCTGATGCGCACATTACTTGAACAAAATCTTCTAAACAGAATTAACTAGACTTTTCATTTGACTGTGTAGTTTCCATGAAAATTGCTATCATTACAGGAAAGCCATTTGAACAAGATTTACGCTTCATCTATCTGATTCTGATCAGATGTTTACAAGCATCTCCGGTTATTATTTTTATATGAATAATGTTCCAGTATTCTTATACTGAATTCAAATCAACTCCTTGCTGCTACTGCATTTGTCCTGACTTATTTCAATTCTGTGGTGACAGTCACCCAGCAGCACACATGAAAGCAGAGAACAAAAACCTACACCTGTATTACTTCATTTCTCCAATTTCCACCTAACAACAAACCCAAAAGGCTGGTAGGAATCACCATTTAAGTACCCTAGTCTATCACAGGACAAAGCCATTTATTTAGCAACAAAAGTTTGTCTTTAGTTTAGCCACTGTCACAGTCTTCCATGACAAGAACTTACTTCCATCATGTCCACTGATGCTCTGCTAGGAGGCATATAATCACTAAACAAATAAACAAGTAAGGTAAAGTGACATAGTACAAGAATCTAGGCTGGCTTTATCTTTGAAAAATAATGAATTTCTTGAAACAATAGGATGAAATCCATGTGTTTATACACACAATTCATTTCCATATTAACTCAACCACATAGTCACATGCACATTACAATTTATTGCCTCTGCTTCTAAATTTAATCTTGCTTAGAAAGAAGGGCATGTAGTCAATTTACCAGTGCTAAGCAACCTATCTGAATGCAAATTAAACCAAATTAAATGATTGCATAAGTATAAGACAACTTGTTTTACACAACTGTGTACACGAAAACACTGCTGCTTCTTTAACTGGAAGTTGGAAATTTGTTACTAATTTTGTAATAAATTGGGAACATAATATAGGAAAGTAAAAGCTGTTTGACAAACCAAAACAACAGAAAATGGTTTTCACCATATAATGCCACTCCCAACATCCCCCCATTTTTTTTTAAGCCCTCTTTTTCCAGAGGAACAGTTCTCATCAATAAAAAAGTTCAACAGTAAATCTAACTGATAACCAGTGAAGACTCAGTGATATCCTTAGGCATTAAACAAGCAATTAAAAAGGCAGACTAAATAGGAAAATAAATACATTGAGAAGATTTCACGAGGTTAAAAATGTCAGAGCAATGCAAGATATTTTTACTGACAAGAGAGGCCACACCAGGGGTAAAGCTGAGAGGTATACAAGTGAAATGAAAAAAAAGCAGAATGCAAAACCAGATTTTTCAGAATGTTCCTCTATTTTCAAATATACGTAGATGTTCTGGTTTTTAATGCAAAGCTCATTATTCCTATTATGTTTACCTCTTTTGACTGTGATTTGCTTTGAGAATGAGCTCTTTTGGATCCTTGAACCCATACAAATTAAGCAACTAATATTCACTGCTGATTCATAATGCGTTACAACTGATTTCAATTGTCAGCCATGAATGTTTGTGACAGCGATCTGCATCTCTGTTCGCAGGATGAAGACTTGTCCCTGTGCTATTGGTCTTTAACTGGGGTAGTTGGGTAGTTCTCAGTTTGCTAGGTCACTTAGTTTTTTGAGATTAAACACTCTAATAAGCATCTTAAATTGCCAAAAATAATCTGTAAAACTAGCTCAGATCAACACTGTCAATATAGATTATTTAGAAATAGTCACGTATCCCATGGTTAGGTTATCTTACTGAAAGTGCATGTGCCTTTTCCTTGACCATCAACATTTCACACCTTCCCTCCAATAGTTCACAATACCTTCCAAACATGGTACTCCAGTTTCTCATTTTGAAACGTGGTCAAAAGGTGTTACAGAAAGAAGCATAGTGTAGCCCCAGTGCACAATTTGGGTATCAGATAACTACTCTTACTTCATAAAACATTTCAAACTACTTCTGAAAACCCAAATCTCTTCTACTAACTTCAAAGAATTGAATGCACTTACCCTGGGGAAATTAAATGAATAGCCACCAGCTCCACCCAACAGGCGTATTTGCTGGATATCTGCAATCCAAGGACACTGCTGACTCTTCCTGGATTGTAATGGTTGTTAAGAACTTTCAAAGCAAACAAGACTCCTGCAAACAAAAACAAATCACATCAAGAGAGAAGTATGCGTGCCCAAAAAAATGAACAGTGACTTAACTACCAAAATGAATTAACTACTGAAACTGCAATACCATGCAGGTTCACAGCACCAGGAAGCAATACTGTTGCATGCCAGAACAACAGCTCTAAGCTGTTTTGTCAGTGATAATTTTCAGTCACTTAAGAAAAAAAGTATTAAAAATTTACATATGACAGCCAATTTGAAGTTGTTTTTGTTTTTTAAATGCACCTATTTACTGTAGTTATTAAAGTAATCAAAACAATAGAAACAAAAAGTTCTAGTTATAATAATGGACAAAATTATTGAACTCAAACGAGTTGAAAAAAGCCATGACTGAAAACAAGACAAATGCATTTGTGAAGCTCAACAGTAAGCTCAAAAATTCAGAATTAATGGAAAAAAATCTTACATATGCTCCAGATCACTTGTTTCTGAAAAGAAAAATTAGATAAATCACCTTTAAACACAACAATTTCTAATTGACTCCCACTGCTCTATCATGCAAGTAAGAGCTGATGTGATCGAATTAATTCACATAATTTATCAGAACATCCAACATTTTTTTGAAAAAGTTACTCTGGAGAGAAATCTAACACAATTGCCTGAAAAATCCATAGAATTGAGAAGTAAAATACTTTAATATGGAAAAGATAACCGAGTTGGACACGAATTCAGATACGCTAAATAAAGAAAACATGAAAAAGGTTCTCCCCCTCCTAAAACTACAGAAAACATGAAATGGCAAAACTCCTCTATCCAGTGATGTAAATATTCTTATTTTAGGAACAAATTTAAAAAGAAACGCTTTTATGCATGCACGCACACGCATACTATTTGCTGCTGATAAAACTGGACCTGGTTCAGAAACTATAAATTTACTCAAGGGGAGAAATATTCGATAGCAGTACATAGCTCAGGAGTTGCCTCTATCCAATTCACCCTTGACTCACCAGAATCCTCTGTGCACAGCTTCAATTCATTTTATTTTATTTAAGGCTTAAGCACCTATTGGAAGGGCCTATGCCTGCTGTATTGTCATGTTCCTATTAGGGGGACAAGGACCTGGCCTATTTTATCCAGCTGCAAAAGAAGTAAATAAATAATCCAGTCATCCTAAAACTCCAAGAGCCCATATTGCCAGGCTGACCCTTTTGACAAGCAGGGCCCAAGGAATTCAGGACACCCAGCTGGAGGCCCAGGTCAGCAAGGCACACGGCCAGACACACGCATGGATACAGCATCACTATGCCAGGGACAAGGCCGAGGGTCGAAGCTTAAAAGCAGCTGCCAGGCAAAAGCTTCTCAGCTCTTTTCCCACCAGCTTGAGATGGCTCGCAGTGTCCAATATCAAAGCTGTCCTTGAGCAAGGCAGCCAGATCCCCTAGACAGAGGAAGAGGTTGTGCTCAGGGCCGTTACAGCCATGACAGAGGCCAGTACTAGAACCGGGCCTGCCTTGTTACCAAAAGGTGGGTGACCAGGGAGTACTGAAGCTCCAAATGAGCAACTACCAGGATGTTTCAGCCTAGTGCCGCCCTGAGTACCACAGGGAAACCTAAAAAGCATCAACACCTTCCTCGGAGATAGAATTAAATGGCAAACCCCCCTTTTCTAAGTCCCAATGGCATCAAGGAAAAACCCTCTATGTACCTAGGAGAGCAGTGCTACTACTCCCCTTCACTTCAGACTTTATTAAAGGAATTCATCAACTTGAAACTCTGACTTCCCAAATAAGAAGATGTGACCTGGAAGATGACTACAAGCAGCTGCTTGATTGTTTCTAGCAGAAAAATTAAGACAGGCATGAACTGTTTACAATTTGAAGCTGAAGGCCTGACTTATAGTGCACAGCTCACACCAGCAAAGATGCTCAGAAATAATAGTCATGCAATGGGCTTTTCTAGAGCCTACTAACAAGCATCATGAACATCAGCAAACAACAAGTTCCAGACTTTGGCTAGTCAGTGACACTGAACACCAGCTGGAACCATGATTCTGCAGAGGTCATCATATTTGTCATGTTTTTGGGTAAAGACTGTGCTGGTCATACAAGCATGTACTCAAACACACCGTGTACATCCCCAGAGCACATGCTTTAAATAAGAAAGGATTACTTGAGTGGCATAACATATGTGTGCATACAGCTGGACACGTGTCCATCTGCTACATTCAAAAATATTGCTAGTACCTATAAATGTTCATTTTCACATATTTAAATTGGACCAACTTACCTGAGAAACCCACGGCACAATTCATTTCATACGAAGGATCATTCAGAATTTTCACAAGCATGAATTCCAGCGCCATATAAACAACTCCAATCAGCACTGAAAACACGGCAATTATATAAGCAAACCACACACTCTTAAGCTTTCTTTCCAACATTATCCCCTTCCAGAGCATGGAAATCATGTTATAATACAAATGCCAATCATCTGCATGGTGGACAGGAGAAAGCAGTAAGCGTTGCCAGTTCTGTCTGTAGAAGCCTTCGTTGACACTGATACATACTTCATGCAGCGGTCTCACAGGATTCAGAAATAAAAAAATATTCAGCACAAGCACTGCAAGGGTAACAGAAGGAATGTTCTGAAGTCCAACTTGAGAAATTTGATAAAGCAGCAAAAGCAGTCCAGCATTGACTCTTCCCTGTCTTCGTTGCATTATCACTTCTTACTCAAATGCAAAGTTGATTCTGATTTGTAGACTTTTGTTCAAATCCAAGACCATACACGTTTGGGAAATTCTGAAAGAGAAAAACAACTTTATTATAATACAGAAACAGGGGTGTTTTCAAGCTCAATGCAGTTAAGAAAACATAAATTCTTCAATTTCATCAGCTGAGACACCTCTTAATCAGAAAAAAAATCAAGTGAGAAAAAAAAAGTCACAATTTTTAAACCAGTGTAAGAAAAATAAAATGGATTTATACAGTTAACCCAGACAAGCATTATGACAAAAAGGAATCTGCAACCTCCCTCCAGTGGCACTGGACAGACTATTTCATCTACAAAATTCCTGGGTGTGCTAGACATCTTTTCACTACTACCTTGATTCACTTATAATCTCTAAACTTTCAGGCAGGAAACTGGTAAAAAATAAATAAATAAATAAATAAATAAATAAAAATAATAATAATAATAAAAAAAATCTCTAGAGAGCCTCAATTTTCAGGCCTCCCATCTTTGCTACATGTGTAATTTTTTTCATGACTTAATCCCAACTTTTATAAATATTCAGCACAAGCTCTGAATCAAAATTAAAAGTTACCATTTCAAAGAGTAACACAGACACGGCTACATATCCTAACAGTAAGCTCTGAAAATTGTTCTTGTTTTTGTAGTCTAGAACTCCAACTAGGGGCTACCTGCGCTGGGAGAACACAGAACAAACGGGCACAGAGACTGTGCTGTGGGCCTGCCTACAGATGAAAGGAGTAACAAGAAATTTCGAGTAGGTTCTCAGGGCCGGCCAAACTTGGCCAGCACTATTTTTACTTCTCAAAACTCTCCAGAAGGGCACAACAAGGTGGCCAGACTTCTCCACTTATAGGATGCCAGTTCTTTGCTCAACTATTAAAGATTCACAATTCATTACTCAAAACTAAGCGGAGCCAGCAAAATACAGTTATTCTTCCAAACTTCCCCATCAGGTTTCCGATGAAACTTCCTGAATATCCTGATACACATCTTAGCATCCCATTCACTTCCTTCTCCATTATATGCTAAAATAGTTCAAATAAACTATCAATATACTTATTTATTTTGGTTAAATTCCTTTCCAACTCATCAACTCAAACACTTCCTCTGTAAGGATTTTTATTTTGGATAAACCAACACCTCATTCTTCTGGAGAACGGCAGAAAAAACGACACCTGTATAAGGGGGAAAGGCCAACAGCTCCCGATGCAAAGTTTAACATCCCACATTATTCCTAGTGGGATTTACTAAAATTGGCTTTTTTTACAGACAGCTGCTATGTCTGCAAACATTTTTCTCTAGGCATTCAGAGCATCATTAATAAACTGAGAGGGAAATCACCTCTGATTTCTGTCATCCTATAACAGCAAAAGGAATACAAAGCATGCACAGGGTTGAACATCTGAAAAGATTGTCTCCAGCCCAGCCTATCTCCTCTACCTCAACGTAAACAAAAGCAGTACATGCTTCCACAGCAGTTCACCCAGTACAGTTACATCAAATAATTGATCAAATTAAGTTTAAGTCACTCCAGCCTCTGGATTTCTCTTCAAATTGCATTTGTGTGTAGCATAGCACTTTAAGAGAAGAAAAAAATGCTGGCATTCTCAAAGCCAGCGCAGTAGAACAGAATGCAAATAAACTTATTTGTTACAATGAGAGGAAATTCACTGCATTTTTTCCCATGGTCTAATCTGCGAGATGCTCCACAATGCCTAAGCCCTGTCCAAAGCAGAGTGGAAACAGCAGAAACCCACTCCGGGCCAGGCTTCCCGAGCACATAACCAAACCACACTGGTACCTTCAGAAACTGGTTTCAAATCCTCCTCATTAACTACAGAGACCACAGCTGCAGTCCCTACAAAGTCCAAATGAGCTAAGGCCTCTTAAAATGTAAATCAGTTGTTGTAGAGGATAATCAACATTGTCAGCTGTTGTTTTTTAATGTCGATGTTGTAAGCAAAGCCCTTAGCTAATCAGAAGCTTTAATTAATGTCATCCTCTCTTTCTGTATGACATGCCAGGTGTACCAACCCTCCAAAATCTTCTTGCACTCATCTGCCCAACCCTCTGACTTCTCTTTTACCACTGCCACAGCGGCATTTTCCCCACCCCAGTACGGCTGACAAAAACTGTTGAATGTAAAAGTCAACGTGGCTTCAGCACAAGTTCTGTGGAAACCCCAGAGCGCTGCCGTCCCGCATTGTTCACACCACCAAGTAATTCACACTCTTGCTTTTTAAAGGCTTTCCCCCCTTTTGATGGTCCCAGCATTCACACTTCTAACACACGTGCACCCAGGAAGAGCAGCCTGCACGCAGCACAGCTCAGGGCACGGGCTGCTCCACGATGACAGCTGTGCTGGGTATTACAAATCGCTCCTGTTACTGGGGGCACAAACATAAGCCAAGACACCCCATGCATTTGATTATAAAGGACAAATACATAAAGAAAGAAAAACTAGTTATTTCAGAGCCTTCTGGAATGCAACTCACTTAAAATCTATAGAGCTTTCAACTGCTTGAACATTCTTCCTCAGCCTCTACTTTGTTTATTAAAAGCCTAACGAGACTCAAAACAATGAAGCATTTATTCCTTTTCTTTTGAAAACATGCCACCCACTTCAAAATGTACAAATTTCCAGAACAGACTTGAAATGGACATTTGTCTTGCGTTGAGACTGCCACGTGTCTGCATTTTTGTCACCTACTCAAGATAAATGTCCGAACTAAACATTCTTGGAATGTATTTGTTTGTTTTGTACTAACCAAGTGCAATGCATTTCAGCTTTTATTTTTACTGTGACAAACCCCCTTGCTTGCTTGGCACCCCTACAATATTACAGCCTCGTATTACTGAAAAATCATGTAATAAAATACATATTTTAGTAAATACCAGTTAAAATAAAATGTTACACGGTCTCTTCCTTCAACTATAGTTTGAAGTTAAAGAATCTCCTTACAGCCTTGTTCCCCCCAGAACAGACAGAACTGTAGATGCTCTAGCCTGAAGTTTTCATTTGTATTTATGTGAAACAAAACCCAGCCCACTGTGCTTCTCCTCCAAAATCACAATGTGATATAGGCCTAGGTTTTATGAATTGACAAAAAAGTGTGACCTGTCTTTTCATACAGAGGGTGGATACAGCTGTGACCTACAGATTTTGCTTTTACCTGCATGGCACATCCTGACCTTAAGAAGCCCTGCCAGCTTCTCTCCAGAACCACTGGGCTCTTCTTGCCTTCCAAAACTCATTTGTAAGGAGGAACCTCAGCACTGTGGAACCTCCACTGACAGAAAAAATGCCAGTGTTAATGCTTTTGTTTGGCTTGGGAGTCTGATTTTGAAGTGAACCTCTCCACTGCTCCCACTGGTTTCACTTGTTCTCTGCAGTGGGCTCGAACTGTTTGGTCTCTTTTCAGGTTGAGCCAAACCGGGAGACGTGCTCCAGGAAGGAACCCAGGGCATTCCAGAAAAAAGTGGGCCTTCTGCTTCCAGGTACAGACTGCAGCTTGTCCAAAGTAACAAAACAGAACGAAACAAAACAACATCAAAAACATACACACACACATCAGGGTGAAAGGGGCAAAGGTCAGATCCTGAGCAGAACCTGCTCCTCACTACCTGTAAGCTCAGCAGACCCATAGTACTTGCCTATGAAGATGCAGTCTCGGGGTACAAAATCTTACCCAAGCAAAGAACAAAACAGAGGAAGTAGCAGTGGTTTTAAGGCAAAAGGAGAGTCCTACAATGGAAGCACAAGCAAACTGCAAACACTTACTATTGTCCTCAAATTTTGACAGGAACAGAAGGCAGAATAAACAGAACAGCAAATCAGTGCAAGCAAAACCTCAGCAATCTGAAACACAAAAAAGCAGCCCGATGATATTTAATATGTATGCAAGCAGAAGGACAACCACAGTCGGTCGGTTACAATAAGCTTTCAAATATATAGTCAATTACATAGTTCAGAGCAAAAAACAAGCTTCTGATGTAGATACAGAGGTAATTAATTTATAGAGAATAACTTCTAGATTAATAAAATGGGCCTTTAAAGGCCATAAGGTGCTTCCATTCACAAAATACTGAACTTGAAACTGAAAAACAGACAGCATGACAGATCAGAAAACGTCAAAATAATTCAGGAACTACCTTGCTGATAGGAAATAACACAAAGTGAAATATTAACATAAAATGACTGCATTAAAGGCTATGTCTACCACAAAGCTCATTCCTTCTTGATCTTTCAGTCTCTCCATTACCTTTCAAAGGCAGCCACTGCGGAAATGGATACTTTGCTCACATGCCTCAAAACTAAGGCGTTATCTGTGGTGAAAAGTATTTACCGGTCATACACATACTGGTCATATTCACTGCCTCCTCCTCTGGAGACAAAGGTCACATCACTTTTCAGGATGCAATATAAATAATCTCCCCAAACGGAACAACCTAATGCTGTCTTAGGTCTATCCCTCTCATGAGTCTATCCCTATGGATATATACACATACACACATGCACACCCCGTTTTCACGGATGTAGCTTAGTTTAGTCACTAAGGGTAGTTTTAGCTTTCCATCAAAAAGAGTAGTTTGGGCTTATCTAAGTTTATGTAACAGAAATTCTGCTGCCATTTCAGTGCAAAGCAGACAAAAAAGCAGGATCCTTTATAAAGTTTACATTTTGCGAGTCTACATTTTAGTAACTCTCCTTAGAAATTAAGTTCATTAGCAATTACTGTTTTCTTTTATTGGAAAAGCCTGTTCAAGATTCAAACAGAGGCCACACAACAGCCATGAGCCACCACTGGTTTCATTGCTTTGGAATCCTAAAATGGAGACAGCCCTATCTATACCTCTAAATTTATATGACACATATAATCAAACAGATAAAAAAGAAAAAGTCAATAGAGCGTTTCTTTCTTTGAAAGGTCAGCTCTTTTTGAACCTCTGTTGTCAGTTGGTCAGAATTACTTGCTATTATGCCATTTTGCGGGGGAGACAATGGGCATATTAAGCTCCTTCCCAGTGTTGTGGGAACAAAGTGACACAAAAAGATTTGACAAACATTCTTACTACCCCCGTCTCATAACAGATAACAAATAACTACTTCTCAAAATGCTAGGATACACCTGAACATATATAAATTAAGTTAGAGAAATAACATCATCATATACAGCTGTATCACTCTGCTGGTGGAGAGGGGGTGTCGGATGTGGACAGATACACACTCATCAAAACAAAGGGGATTCAGATTAGGGCACAGCTAGATTTTTAACTTCGTGGATGTTTAATTACTTTAAATAGGGTCAGGATGTTTTTGGATTTGACCGTAATCTTTATACAGATATAATAAAAAAAACGGTGCAGTCAGAGCAGAGGCGCAGCCTCCCCTGCTCAGCTCAAGAACTTGGAAACGACCCGTGCTTCCCTGACTACTCCGGAAGGCCCTGGCGAGCTTCGTGCTTTGTTTTTATCGCTTCAGGAGCCATCTGCCTGCAGTTCGAGCCCCAGAGCACGAAGCCGGCCTCGTGATGGCAGCGCCGCAGCCGAGCGCCCAGCAACGCGCCCGTGCCACTGCCCGCCCCTGCGCCCCTCAGCACACGCCCATCGCTTGGCGGGCTCTTTGTGGTTGTTTTTGAGATCTTTCAGAACAGGGGAACGTCGTTCTGGTAAAAAAAAAATGGGAGAAATGCAAACAACGCCCCGGCTGCTTTCCCGCAGCCCGTAAAGGCGCTGCCCGAGGGGGCGAGCCGACAGCCCCCGCTCCCTGAGGCTCCTCGCACGGCCCCCGAGCGGGCGCTGAGGAAGAGGAGAAGGAAGAAGAAGAGTAAGAAGAGGAAGAGGAGGAAGATGAGGAGACAGAGGAGGAAGAGGAGGAGGGAGAGGAGGCAGAGCCGCGCCCCCCGCCCCCCACCCGCGGCCCGGCCCCGCCCCCCCGTCCCCTCCCCTCCACTCACGCTCCCCGCGCAGCCCCGGCCCCGCTCCCGGCCCCGCCGCCGCCCCACGTGACCCGGCCGCCACTCGGCGCGCAGGGATCCGGGTTCGAGACCCGCCCCCGGCGCTCCGCCTCAGCCGCGCCTGCGCGTTGAGGCGGAGCGGGGCGCGGCGCCTCAGAGGGGGGGGTGGGAAGATGGCGGCCGCGCGCTGCTGGCGGCGCTCGGTGCAGGCACAGTGCGCTGAGGGCGGCGGCCGGCTGAGGCGGGGGGGCGTAGGGCCCGTGGGCCCCGCATTTCGCCTGTAGGGAGGCTTTGAATTGTGTCAGTACAATAAATCGTGCGAAAACGCCGCCTACTGGTACTTCATCCAATTAAAACGCATAATTAGGTTCTTTCTGAAAACCTCCTATATGTTCAAGCGCTGGTTCAATAAGTGTAATACTTCAACTGCTTTGTTAAGTACTAAAGGTGCTTGGATGAACGCATTAGTTTTATTTGTGTGGAGAACTGGTCACCGTTGTTTAGTGACTCCCCAAATTTGATGCAGATACCTAGGCTGTGAGCTTTGTTACTAGCATTCAGCAGGGAATACACTGAGCAAATGATAAATGTCTAAAATAATAGGTTATCACAGAAATGTTGGCAAGCTGGTGGTGCAAATATGTGACTAGAAATGAATCATACAAAATCCATAGCCAAAGCTACTTGTAAATGGCCCTATTTTGCTGTCATTTATGTGGCACTTAGGTTTCAGAGAACATTTTGGCAATTCATACAAGTATGTCATAGAATTTATATGAAAATTGTATTCTGCCCTTCCAAAAACAGCACACAGCTCAGCAGACTGGCAGGCATGAAAGAGGCTGAATTCCTAGAAATAGGGTGGAGATCAAGTTAAAGGAGCAGACTGTGCCAAAACAAGCAACTTCAGCATAGTCTTCTCTTCCAAGAATGAACAGAAGCCAAAAGAGGAGGGCAGATTCTGTGTGTGCCACCATTTAGACACGTTATCTTAAACTCTTTAGTTTTGGCACATTTAGATCTGTTACCACAATTAACACTAATCATAATAATTCATAGAAATCACAGGGTGTGGGAGTTACAAATGCCTAGACTGATAGATTTTCTAACATACACCAGGTTTTCTATAACTGGCACCATTTTCTGTAATAGTGTACTCCATTTTCATGCAATCATAATTCCAGTCTATAATTCTTAACGATGCAGTATTTATTGCCTGTGTGCAGGTCCAGATCTTATTACTGGATGTACAAGTCTTGAGGTTGTGGTTCTCTTCTGGGACCTAGAAGATTCCTAATTCACATCCTGTGTTATCCCAAGCAATCTCACGTTTTCTATCTTTTTGGGCCCTTACTGATAAGTCAGGAAGAACAGAAGTCACAGGAACAATGGTAGGTGAAGTAAATGAATGATGCTGTGATCATTTGGCCCCATATGTAGAAAACCACTGTTCTTGTACTTTTTACCCAAGTGTGAGATTTGACACTGCATTAAGATCTGAAATATAGATTTTCCTCTTCTTCTACAAAAACTGTTTGCTAAACAAGACAATCAAACAAAACCAAACATCTTCTGTATTATTTTACTTACATAAATATCTTTAATTATTTTTTCTTTAAGAAAAAAAAAATCTGCTTTCTATCCTTAATCTCATGCCACCGTCCACCTCATGGATTTCTTTTACCTTTTTGTCTAAAGGTTTATTTTTCTTATAATAAAATGGCATAAAATGTAAAATGCTGTTTTAGAAACTACAACTTTTTAATGGAGAATTTCAATAAATGATGAAATTTATTTCTTTAGCCATGCTTATATATTTCATGTACATGAGATTACCCAGATGCCCTTAACATGGAAGATGTTTTTGAGTAAGAACAGCAGTTTGGTTAGGCTGAAGAGTTGGCACCTAGAAAGTTACCTGAGTACCTGTATGTAAGACAATGTCCCATTCAATTTAAGCAGCTTTTAACAGTATAGCTTCTGTTTCCTATTTTTGTCTGAGCTGACTGAAAGAAAAATCAGTAGTTTGAAAGAAAATAAGGGAAAAATAAACAAAAACGTCATTTTCATAGCCACGTACAGTTAGCACAGCAGTGACGCATATGGTTAGTACTGCTTACGCCTTACTGCTAACTATATAATCCATGAAAATATTTATATTACAGCTATTATCACTGTAAACATTCAACTTAGTCATATGTTGACCAATAATGAAAAAGTGACATTGAGATTTTTCCCTTGCTTAATAGCACAAGGTTTAAACGGGTTTTAGGAGCAGTAGAGTACGTCAGAATACTGATTTTTCTGATATTTATAGTGAGTCTTTTTTATCATAAAATAATTGGGAAGGAACAGCTTGCTGTGGAATGCGTGGATGCAGATTAAATGCATATCCGAAGGATATTTTTTTAATTAATGCTTTGAATCCAATAGCAGCATGTTTGAAACACTGTTTATGTTAATCTCAAAGAACTGGTTAGGACTAGCCTACAAACATCAGAAGAATGTCTAAGCACGGCTAGAATAAAGGAACTGTGTGACTTTCTTATGACAGTATTTACAAACAGTAGAAGGAGAAGTAGTAGCCCAAAATTTGATACACAGGATATCATGCATCTGTCAGAAAATTAATTAAATACAGATGATTAAAGGACTGGTTTAAATACGTAATTAGTTTATATACAGCTATTTTACCTGTGCTACCATTCTGGTTCTGAAAATAAAATGATGCTTTGGAAACTGTGGAGCCAAGCCCTTCTAAGAGATACATACGGAAATATGATCTGATAACAAATGTTTTGTGTGAATTCAGGGCTTAATCTTTTGGAGTCTTTGATCTGATAATAACTTTGTCTTTGTCACGTAGCCCACCCATACTAGCTTTTCTTTAGCTGGTAGTGTACTTTCTCCAGTTCAGCTGTCACCATCACTAACGCTACCACTTTATAATATAGTGTGGACAAATGGTGTGAAAAATGTAGATGCTTTGTCTCCAGCCTGTAGAGATAAAAAGGAATATATCCTGGAGGTTCTTGATCTGCACATACAGTCTGCCGGAAGGAAAAGAAGAAACATCTGTTGAAAAATAAAAGAGTCTATTGGTCTGAATATGGGCCGGAAGAAATGGACTAACATCAAAAAGGTTTCATAATGCTTACATTCAAAGGGCCTTTGATCATCTAGTCACCTCCTGCTTATCCAGATACTTCTACATTACATTGGGAGACTTCAGTTAAACCAAAGCGTTTTCATCCTTAAAATCCTAAGCTGTTGTATGTCACCAGTGGAGAACAGAATAGACCAAAAGACAATGTTAAGGAAATGAATGTGTGAAATATGCCAGGAAGATGGTACCAGACAATCTCTCTAGTCAACTAAAGAGCTTTATAAAAATAAAATAAAATGAATAACTCAAGGTCACTGGTGAAAACAAGCTATAATACAAAAGTTTATTGACTGTGAGATAATAAGACAGTAACCTGCTATCACCTAAAATTGATTTAAAAACATGTAATGAATATGCAAACATATTTGCTTGACCACAGGAATCTTAATAATCATTACTGAAACAGTCTGAAAAGTTGTTAACTGTAATAATTCTATAGGCAGAAAGTATTCTGTTGAATACAGTTCTTTTTTCAGTGGCAACATAATTTACATCTCATCATTCACAGTTCATACAAAATGCAAAGCTAAATTATATTCTGCTGCTGGCAGAGTTTTTGTTAATACTGTAGCTGTGAAAATTTTGTGATTATTTCCCATTTCTATAAAGCATTCACATAATGTTTTCTTTTGTGGAAACATGGGTTTTGATCCAATTTTGTACAAAATTTTAACTGCTTTGTAGCAAGGCTGTGTCAGTAATCTGGTGACATTCTTGTGCACGCCGTTGGCCTGCGCAGTGCCAGGGCAATTGAAGCAATGTGCTCGCCTGGGGTGATGAAATATCAGTTTTTAGTACTCTCGGGTTCCCAGCTCTTAGTTGGGCTAATCCAGAGGCAATAGTGAAGGGCTTTATCTGGCACTCCTTACAAATAAGGATTTGTCAAAGATAGTAAAGGAATTTCTCCAGAAATTGTAGTAAGCCCCTTTTTGGAAGTCTTTTCTTGTTCTGTATTTGTTACAGATGTAGGAGTAGAATTTGTGTTCTTCACGTTTTTGTCTTTTTAATCTAACCTTGGATGTACAACATATACACTCATCAACTCAATCCATATAGCATGTGCTTTGCAGAGAGGCTGAGAGGCCGGGCCGTGGGGAAGCATTTGGAAGAGGGGCTGCTGCCTTTTGTCCGTGAAAGACTGGTCCTGAAATTTTACTTCACGATTCTGTCTTTTTTTTATTTCTGATTTTATACAATGAAAGAAGCTGAATTTCCCTTGGAAGTTTGAATCCCCAAAGTATTACATTCATAGCTGAAATGAGAATTGCTAGCTTGTTTGCTTGTTTTCCTGTTTCGAGCAGTCTTTAAGTTATGTTCAACAAAATTAAGCCTAACCAAGGCATCTGTTCTGGGGAGTGCACTGACAGGCCTTATTCCCCTGATCGGCCTCACCTGGGTTCCCCCACCCACAGGCACCACCCATGGGCCCAGGAGCCCCATTTCAGGACAGCCCCAGGCCTTAGGTTCCCCCCAATGTCCTCAGCTTTACCCCAGCCCTGCCTGGGGGCACTGCTGGCTTAGGCTGGGCCTGGCATGGCCTGGACTGAGCCTGCCTTATGGGCACACAGCTCAGCCTGGCCATCCTGGGGCTGTGCCTGTCCCATGTGTCCTCGGCAGGACTGATCCTGGCCATGTCCTGCAGGTTTTGTAATCAAAGCTTGGCTTCTGGCCTGCTTTGTCACTGTGGGCATCCCCTGTCATCTGGGCTCTTGTCTGAACCTGGCTGCCACCCCTGGGCCTTCCCTGCTCCTTCCAGCGTGACCAAGGGGTGAATGTGATACTCGAGGCAGTGGATCTGAAAGTGATAATTCAGAATTGGTAAACTCTTTTCAAAGCATCTGTTTAATTTCCTTTGTTGGTGCTTCTGCTTTTAAAGCATTCAATAGAAATGATAAAGTGTCCTCAGAAAGGAGAAATTCAAATTGAATGAAGACCAAACTGGCTTTATGGCACATCTAAGTATTTTTAACGTAAGCTATACTGCAAGCATTATAATGAAATTATAATTGTATTCATAAGTTGCAGCTAGGTCTGAATGAGGCTCTGACCAAGAGAAATTTCATTTCTACCCGGGGTGGTGGTGTGTGTAAGGAATTTTCTGGCAAGTGTAATATATTCTAATTAATCAGCTAATATAGATAGGAGAAATAGAGATGCTTTCAGGCACACAAGGCCTTATTTAGCTCTGAAAGAGAAGCAGGAGACTTCGAAATTAATACAAATTGGGGGCAATTCTTGATTCTCTTCAGAGCATACTGGAAGTTGTACTTAGCAGCTGAGTGGCAATGGCTTTCTCTCATGTCTCCATGCGAAACAGGCATCAGTGTTTAGGCTGGTTTCAAACAGTAAGTTGCACACCTGTTTTTGTGGTAGTGCTGTTGGTGTCCAAAGGACGAAGACAGGGTCATGTAGTACCTCTTGTTGATGGAACCAGCATGTACAGATGGAAGTTCTGCTTCAGACTTGAAACAGCAGTGGGAGGTGCTTTGGTGTTGCATTTTTGTGCCTGCCTCTCGTGATGCCCAGCAGAGGCTGAGAAGTGATGTGCTATGGTGCAGTCACTGTGCCAACAACTGCAACACCCAAAGAGGCTGCTGTCTGCCTTCTGTAGCTTACTTTCTCCTTTGCTGGAGGTGATTGCCTGTCACTTGTCTACTGATAGAGCTTTCTAGTCTTACTTAAACAAAAACCACAAAGGGAAGGGCTTTGGGACCTGGCTGGGGCTGTCTCCAGGGCCTGGGTGGGGCTGGCGGTGGCAGGACTCCATCATCCTGCTGAGAGGAGGCAATACAGCTCTGAGCAAGAACAGGTAGTGCAGCCTGGAGCCGTATTACCTGTCCCACAGACCGTCCTGAGAGCAGGGATCTCACACTTCAAAGGCCATCTCTGGAACAAAGCGGAGTCCGGGGCAGGGAGCATGCAATTGGTGTGGAATGAGCTCCAGCAAGGGCATAAAGATAGTGCTGAGCCTTCTGCGTGGTTATTGATGTGAACTTTCTAGGACTTGTTGAGGTTTCTGGGGATCTTCCAGCTTTCTAGGTAGAAGGGCAGGTTTTTCAGCAGTTCCAAGGAGGCAAAGCCTCCTACTTCCCAAAGAGCCAAAGAATTTCCTTGGGGATTTCCCTGGGGACTTCTTCCTCCTCTACCAAAATACTTGTAAGAGCATATTTACAACTTTTTCTTTCAGCAGCTGTATAATCTGTATTTTTTCTGCTACCTGTCACATTTACTTCAGTTATTAATTGTTTTTTAATCTTGATTTCTATCCAATAAGCTTGAGAAATAAATTTTTAATTACTTTTCTTATTCTCCTTACTGGCTTTCCATCTGTAGAATAATGGTCTCTGGCAGTTTGTTGGCTTTTGGCATTGCAGAGTACCTAGATCAGTTGCAACAAGGTGACTCAGCGTTCTGCACAGCCGCCTGCGAAGACTTCAGCCAGGCCTTTGCTTGATTAATGAGCTTTGGCCTGCTCTTGAGATAAATTCATGCTGGATTTTGCCCAAGGCCTACAGAGTGGGCACTCTGGGGAATTTTGTGGAAGAAATCTGTACTTGAAATGACTTTTCTTTTAGATATATTTACTTACTGATTGCTTGAAGGTAATACCCATGATAAGGGGGAAAGGTCAGTCAAAAATGTAAAGAGAAGTGTGTTCATTAGAATTTTCCACCATTCATGTATTAAAGCCAGTCCTCTCTGAGGGAAAACTTTGATGTACTCCCTACCGGGCCAAGCCCCCGAACTAGGTGGGAGCTCAAAAGGCATCAGCTTGTACAGGCATGGTGCCTTTCTGAGGTGGCATTTGTGACACTGGGGACTTGGCAGCAAGCAGGAGTACCTCTCCTGCCCCTGCCAGAGTTGCTCTCCTCAGGGATGACTGACATAGTCACGTTTATGTTGATCACCAGCCACTTATTAATGTGCATTTAATTTGATTTCCTGAAAAAAAAAAAGTGAATGTGTGGCAAGTTTTACCTACATGTTAGCCTCTGCCACGAACATCTGAATCAATTAACCTGATTCAGTCATATCTGCCAGAAGCCTGCATTGCTCATGGGCTGCAGCTCCAGCACCTGCAGCTCACTGAGGCTCCCACTTTTTGGTGAGGGGAGCTGCTCTATGCCACGTAACGAGAATGGGGCCAATGCAGATCCAGGGGCTGAGCTCAAGCACGGGAGACCTAGCTAAAGAGGCCGATTAGACAAAGGTGGGCTGCCCAGCACTGATCCCTTTTTGTCCTCTCGGTTGCTGAGGGGCATCAGTGGCTTTGTGAGTAAGGACACAGCTTTACACGGACGCACCGTGTGGAGGTGGTTCTCCAGACAGCATGTCGACATAGCTGCTCAGGAGACATCAGAGACTTGAAGGCTTTAGGTTAGAAATGAGAAGCAGAGAGGAAGAGGGGTAGCTGAGCAGTGTGTTGGGTGAGCTGAGTACTGTGGATGAACTGTAGAACGGGAGATTAGGGTTAGTTTTTCTGCTATTCACAACTTCTACTTTTTTATAAGAAGTTGAACGCCTACCTGTTTTGATGCAGCATTAGGTTGGGGGAGGTGAAATAGTGTGCCAAAAATCCCGCCTTATGAAGTGCATAATTTATGCAGTATTTGAGAGCACGTATTGGCATACGAGAGAGAAGTTTCTCTGCAGGAATCATATGATTCTGTGTATCTCAGGTTCATTTGCAGAAGAAATCAGTGGATGTGCACACAAAGTCAGTACAGTGAAATGAAGCAAGCACCAGAATACAACCCAGTATGTGTGTTTTTAGAGTATCTGTCAATCTAATGTAATAATAAATAAGTAAACAGAGCCTTTTTAATTTGTGCAAGTTACTCTGTTTCAGGGATGAATTAACTAAAGCATATCCCTATGAAATAACCTTCATTATATAAATCAGTGTGCTGATGGATTACTGAGTTTGCAGCCAAAAAACTGCTTCACCATAGGTGTGAAGTTTCCTGATCATCTAATAAATTGATAACTTTGAAGCCTAGTTGTGACAATTTAAATGTCATCACTATTAAACAAGTTGCCAAAATGCAAACAACCGTCCTAAGTCATTAAAATGTAATTATAAAGGACAGCTGGGTCTACTATCAATCTGGGCTATGGGGACTCATAATAGGGAAAAATATGAAAGTTCCACATGAACAAAATGAGGCTGCTGTACGTGCCAAAGAGAGCCTGCACGGAATCAAGTGAAATGTCTACTTTGTGCATACCCAGTCACTAATGCTAATAGAAGGCTTGCATTATGGATATGGACATAGGAGATGGTGATGGCATGACACCCAACAAACGTCTTTGCCATATCTGAGAAGTCCTTTTGCTTATAAATAGGGTAGGTTTTGCTAACAAGAGGTGGATAGACTGGATAGCAGTGGCAATCTAGCAGAAATGATTATGAAGTGGGATGAAATTTGCTCTGTTGTAGAATGCCAGAACAGGTGTTAAGCCCTGCCTTGAGAACCAGGTGGACTTTAAATTTGCCATTTTGGCTGAGAATATTAATAAAGAAAAAAGGGGCCGTCAGGCTTTGCAGGATTGTACCAGGTATGTTTGACTCCTGCTTTTCTCTTTGCTGGACAGAAAAAGATGAGCAAGAATTGATGGGATAAATGGGTGAGAGTCAGGCTGGAGCATTGTGGGGCTCTTTGAGGACAAGGAGTGCTTGGGCAAGGACTGCAGGCACCCCAGGGATTGGGGTGTGCTCAGCCTGGGGCAGCTGCTAAGTCCCATTTGTCACCTCTGGCTGCACGCCGTGCCAGTCCCTGGGATGCCTGCCCTGTTCTGCCTTAGCAGCCTGTCACTGTCCTCACTGTCCCTTGCTGGAAGCTACTCCTTGCACCTGCGGGGTCTCTCCCCAGCCTGTTACAATCTGGATGGAGGCATGATAGAGAAGATTGGTAATTCTAGCTGCATGTGCCGGCAGGGTTTACAGAGCTGGTAGAGCTGAGCTGTCCTCCAGCGGGGATGGGGAGCAATGTGTTCCTCAGGGGGCCCAACCGTGGCTGGAAGAGCACTTATGAATGGCCTCCAAACAAAGCATTCAGACTCCAGGAAATGAATAAAACCTCTCCGAGATGTTCTCGATGTGAACAACAAACCCAGTCCTTGCTCAGAACTCACTGCTCCCGCTGAATATGGCGTAGCTCTGAGTTCATCCCAGTTTCAGCTGTGTCCCAGGAGGTTTTGTTTATTATTCAGTAATGCAGCATGTAGCTGATATCAGATTTACTACTGGTACAGACAGTGCAAATGGTGTAACGTGCTATAACTGCTATCCTGCTTCCTTGAAATAGGAACACAAAATGGGTCCACAGTCTCTTGGTGTTGTGTGTATTACGGGGCTACAACAGTTGCCAACTTCCATAATTAAGCCCCATTTTCCCTCTGTGTGGCAGGAGAGGTGGAAGAAGCGGGAGGTGATGATAATTGTTAATATTCTAAAAGAAACATATTAAGTGCATTGATGCACAACATAAAATAAGTAATTCAGGCATTGGATAGATACTTTCTGAGGCTTTTACAATTCTAAATACAGAAAAAACCCTATGTATGAACGCTACCATGCTATTTGAAATAGTAGGATTTTTCCCCCCTGTAAATCAGCCTGTAGCACATCGTTCTCAAGACAAAAGAACCGAGTATTATGCAAACAACCCCAATGTGTATTCTAACTGATCAGTATTCCTAAAATATTAAGGCACTGAATTCTTCGTATATCTTTTTCTAATATGAAGTAAACCCTTGTGGGTGGTGCCTTGGGGTGTTCATTGTGCTGAAGAACTTGTACATTTATCTGAAGAAAAGTGTGCTGCTGCATATGGCTGTTTGAACCATTCATTTACTTCCTTTTGTGTTCTTGGAAATGATATAATAATGTGGTGTGCTAGTGCAATTATCTACCTTTCACTTCTGTAAATTGTAATTTTTTGTTTGTTTTGTAAAGAGAATTAGTTGGTGTGGAGCTTAGACAACCATGAAAGTTTAGGAACTGTTTTTAATGAGCAGCGTTTTCTGATGCAAATGAAAAGCCAAGTTGGGAGATTTTATTTTATTATTTTTTTTTTAATGCAGCAATGATGCAGCTCGAAGTCTCAACAGACATTGGCCTTTCTTGGCAGGTTCCGACTGCCCTACTCAAGGGCATAAAGGAGCTCCAGCCTATCAAGAACAGAAATGGGATGCAGACCTGCCAAATGTAGGGAAATGAATAAGTGGGAGAACAATAAAAGCCAGTAAAGCAGGAAATCTCATGCAGTGTGAATGATTTCCTATATAGCATAAGCAAGATTTTCTGCTGTTTGTTTCACACAGCTACACTAAGGGAGAATAAATTTTAGTCACCAGTGCTTGTATGAAAAGCATGCAAATTCCACCAATCATGCTGGCTAATGGATGGGTTAGTTATTTTGGAAAAGGAAAATTAAGCTTTCCTCTAATTTCCATTCATGTCCTCCCAACGTGAGATGACAACTTACTGCTGTTTTAGGAAATTAAAATGAAATGTTAGTTTTCCAGGTACACCAAAGAGGTTTTGAAATTAACTTGTTAAAGGTGAAGCTATGTGGTATTTCTCACTGCATAGAGTCAGCAGGATGACATTGTAAAATATCCACGGTAATAGTCAGTTAGAAAGTCTGCAGGGGATAAGGTCAAAGAAAGGTTAGCAGCTGACATCGAATCAGAAGCCAGATGTGCTGACCCTTAATCATAGGCTTTGTGGACTGCAATTCAGCATAACATTATTGAATTCACCTTTAGATTAAGCTGGTCTGCATTGACATGTACAAACCCATACGCAAGTTAATGGCTGTGGCATCCACTTAATTATGCAAGCTTTGATAACAGATCAGTGAGGTGACCTCTGCAACCACCATTTTCAAGGTCCTTAACTATTTGCATTTTCAACGAATGGAAAGTGGCATTCCTCGTTTAGGTCACGTTGGATCATTAGCTTTGTGTGTACAAATTACTACCTGGGAATAGAAATCTGCAGAGAAGTGTTTTTTTTTTTTTTTTTTTTTTTTGTCATGTTTATAATAGAGCTGTCAAGCTCTGCATTCTTATGTTTAGTCATCTATTCATGTACTGATGCAAAATTTTCCAAAACCTTTGGGATTGTGGAGGACCCATTCATAGGGACAGTAGTTCCAGTACAGCCATTGGTGTTGCTCAGTAAGCTAAAGTTAAGCATGGGTGAAAACTTTTGGAAGATTGAAACCTCTTGAAAAAAAAAAGTTTCAGAAATGTCAGAAGAAAAATGTAGATTATGTATGCAAACCCTGACTGTTCCTTGTTGCTTGTATGAGTTTGAAGTCTTCAGTTGTGAGATCACACGGTAGAGATGCTTTGTATTGAAGCTGAAGTGAGAGGGCTTTGCATGGTGCAAAGTGAGATTCCTTCTAGTTTAACAAATATTTTTGGATTAATGTAAGCTTAACATAGTGATATATTGATGTGGCGTTATCTTTATTCAGTGGCTATGCTTCTGACTTGCTCGCTTACACAGTGCTTACTCAACAAACTGCATAGTAATCAGTAGTATTAAGGTCACCGGCAACAGATCTGCCTGTCACTCTGCACTAAAGACACGTAGTGAATATTGCACTGGTACAGAATCAAACTCATTGCTGAGTCCACTGAGATCGCGCCCTTTTCTTGCAGGTGAAGGGGTTTAGCCAGGAGCTGGACAGGGGTTCGATGCTCTTTGCAGTGTGTAGCCGGACCCACAGAATAAGGTACTTGTGCTAAAGAGGTGGCATATCTCTTAGACTGTACACCTGACCCTCCTCTCAATGAGGCCACTGCAGTGGGAGTTGTGTATTCCTGCAGTGAAACACCCTGACAGCATCCATAATGACCTGGAAACCCACATCAAATGCTGTAATCACAGCTATTAGCATAGTGCCCTCGTTCTCAGATGCAGAAACCACAGAACTCAGTGGCCTCATCTCTCCACAAGGCAAGGGGAGGTGTATCTACGGGCCAAGCTTTTTCCCTGCCTGACTTAAGAGTGTTTTCTGTATTTCTCAGTTCCTACTTTATTCTTTTGCATTCTACCTTTTGTTCCCATCAGCTGTTGCTGTGGGAAAGCACAGTTGAAGAAAAGTTCTTTTAACACTGAAACCTGAATTTGTGGTCACTGTGATTTCATTTGGACGAGGAGTTTCAAGCCAACAGGCTTTGGTGGTGTTCTCTGCTCACAGGAGCTTCACCCAGGAGATCAGTTGCTGCAGGTCTGAGGAATGAAGCTGTCAAGGAAGACTGTCACCACAGATTTCAGAAAATTATCTTGGCTGTATAAGCCAACTGCAGCCCTCCAGTTCCCCTAATAACTAAGTGTCTACTCCTGGGGAAGGCTTTGTACTTCTAAACAGGTAACCTCACTTGCAAGTCTTAAGGCTTCGCAGTGTGCACCTTCTTCTTACATGCACGCTTCCTTTTGGATGCCTGATGTGCGTGTGCCTAGGACACTACACGCTGTCTAGCAAGTTGGGCCTGCATTTTATACCAAGTTTGTTCAGCACCCCAACGTAACAGAAGAAACTGGATATTCTATGGTAGCTTAATTGAAGTTAAAAGAAGACATTTGAAGTTAGTTAAATATGAAAGTGTTTCATAATAAGAATGAATTCCTCTGGGATAATATTTTTATTAATTTCTCCACCACACGGACAGCTTTGGACTGGAGGTTAAGAACAAAAGCTGGATGCTTCTGCTGAAATTATTCATATAGGAATAATTACTGAGGGCAACATTTAAACTTATCTTCCAGTTCCAGACTTGACAGCCCTTTGAGACGATTAGGGTGAAGCAGACTGCTCCATTAACTTTTTTTCAGGTTGTTCTGCAGACTCAGGAAGGCATTATTTATACTCTGCTCATGTATTTAAGTTGATCTTTGTCTTTGTGTGGCCAGAAACATCTGTTTGAAACAACAGAAGCTGAGATTGTTAATCAGCATTCTGTTGGAGGGAATTAATTCTGTAACAAACTCCGTGGCTACAGAATCATGCAGTAACTGGAGCCTTGCTGATAGCATGGGTGAAGTGAGGATTTCATTGTATTGAGATGTCAGTCTCGCATCTGTCTTTGCTGCTAAATAATTTTTAAAGGATTAAAAAGCCCAAGAGGTATCCTGTCCCTGTATAAATTCACAGTTCCTTTGCTATCTCCTGGGTGCTATTTTTAGAAATAGCGGAAGAAACAGACAAATCAGTTGAGCAACTGTATTCATGCTTACAGCTTAATCCTATGAAAGAGGGAACAAGTAAAGCAATTGTACTCATCTGCATAAATCAGAAAATCCTTAGTACCATGTTCAGGTTTTATTTTTGGTAAAAATATTCAAATTGGAAACTCGTGTGATCCCTAAAAATTTCGGCCTGAGAAAGCAAGCAGAGGAACTACAAATGGACGCAGAAGGGGTGTCTGAAGGAAGCCTCTATGAATGCTGGCAGTAACAGCCAGGAAATGTTAGGGTGCAAAACATACAAATATTATTCACAGTGTTTGCACTAGCTTTGTGATTGTAACATGAGGCAATAAATACAGAAGAGATCAAAACAGCCAGGTAAATCCAAGCGGTGCAGACTGGGGGAGATACTGGGTGAGGAAGCAGGTGAAAATGACCCATGTTTATTTGAGGTCTGGTCCTGGAAGTCAGAGCTCTCATCCAGAGGCAAAAGCGGAGATAATATTCCTTTTGAGACCCTTCCCTCCTTAGCTGGTCTTGTGCTGGGTGACAAACAGGTGCTCCCTGTCCCTCCAGTGTAAACGCAAGCATGTAAATCTGTGTAAGTAGGGAGACCACAGGAGGAGGGTGCTCACAGACTCTCTTGTCTGGTTTCTATGGGCAGATGATATGTTCTGTGTATATATATATATATATATATATATATATATATATATATCTCCTGTATATCTGTTGGCTACTAATGATCTCCAGAAATGCTTTGTAGAAAAAAAATAATCTAGTGAATGTAATAGCATAATAGGAGGGCAGGATATATTTATGTAAATGAACTCAAACATCCCCAAGAATTAATTTATTAAAGTGGTTAGAAAAACTAGCAGAGGATAATAGGCATGGAGACCTTCTGCTTGTCAGCAGAGGCTGTTAATTGCTGGGACTCGCTGGAGTGCTGTGCGTGCCAAAGAGGTGCAAAATCGTTTTCAGCACTAGAAAATCACCTAATAGCAATAACTCTAGAGTAACATGTGTTCATGTATTTATCTTGTTGTATGTATTAAATGCTTAATACTTGTGTGTGTGGTGTGTGTGAATGCATAGTGAAATAATCAAACCAGAAAAGCCCAAGTTACTTATCAGTGTTCTTATGGGCACTTTATTGTGAAAAACCTCTCAATTCAGTCACCTGAATTTGTTAAGATGTCTTTTGGTTCCCCAAACTAAGTTATTTTACAAAAAAAATAGACTTGTCAGACTTTATTTTATTTTATTTTTAGGAGCAATTAGTGAAAGAGGCGGAAATTCTGCTCCATTTGTATTAGCTATGTCATGCTGAATACAGTATTAGGACAACAAGTAGTTTTCTCTAATGTTGGTAGACACGCGAAGGAGACCCAAGTGTATTTAATACCATTTCATTTAGATAACTTGGCTTAATTTTTGCTAAAACTGGTGTTGACCACAATAGTGCCTCATCGGAATTTGTCATTTATAATTACGTTAGTGTTTGTGGAGCTGCAGCTCCTGGGGTGAGTACAGACCATGGCTGCAAAACAGGAAAGAATGCAAGAACCAGAGAACTCCGGTACGGTAATAGTAGAGCCAGTTTATTCTAATTCTGTAACTTCAGAGAGACTCTGTAAACTGCACATGATGTGGTTTAGGTCTTCTAAAACAACTGTCAGAATTGAAAAAAAAAAAATTAAACTCAGGTCAATGTTTGATTTGTAATGTTTGGCTTTTGGTTAATTGTCCTTATCTTTGTGTCTCATTCTACTCCTAAGAGAGTTTAATTCAGCTAATAAAAATGTTTATCTGGAAAAGATGTGCATAAATTACTATTTCCTTTTCTTTCTGTATATACTACATTTTCCTTTCTGCTGGAATATTTTCACTGCAAACAAACTGAGTTTACCTTGGCCCTGGAGTTAACAGTAACTTGGATCTCCACAGTTTACTAATGAAACAGGGTTAGAACTGATATACAAGAAATATTTTCTTAATATAAAATGAGCTCAATAATTGTTTTATGGCTGGGTCAACACTCAATTGGATGACAGGCTATTTCCTATTTTTGTGTTTCTGGTAATCGGAAAGAAGAGCCTATTTCTCTATTATTAAGCTCCCAGAAATCTCAAAAGACATTTTTTTTGGAAGAAAGTTCTGCTATCTGTTACACAGCAATTCTTCACAGTACTTGCTGGAAACAAATGATGTAACAGCACTGTTGAACAGATTTATTTAGGGCTAAACATACATACTGTGGTGTGGTAAATACCTTTTTGTTGCATATATTCAGGGTGCCTGCTTTGCTCATGAGATGAAAATTGGACCTTTTTATGGCTTACGTTTAGTCATCTTTATGCTTAGTCATCTCTGATTCGAACCATCTCAGATGCAGAGTTAAAGATGAAAACCACACCCCATTATTTTAGCACAATCCTTTCCAAACCTGCCTGGTTCTTTAGATCTCAGACAAATAATAAACAAATACTAAGACTTTCAGGAATGTAATATATGTACAGTTCTTCAATAATTTAAAAAATATCTTAATTTTAGCCTACAAGGCAAAACTGGCTTTCACAGACCAGTGTCTGCTTTTCTTGCTCACTTCTAAAGCATTAGACGTAGGAAAATATAAATAAAGAGAAATGACATTTTAAGAAGGCAGATAAACTTAAGTTTTCTTCCCATTTGATTTCCTTGCTCATTTGCATTTTTAAAAAAGTTGCTCTTCCTGTTACTAAATAAACCGTCCATATGGTTTCCATGGATTGGAGTCCCACTCACGTGCCTGTTCCCATATTGTTGGCATTCCTGAACTTCAGAGGCCCCAAGCTCATTACTTTACAGCCAAGTAGCGGTTCTATCCATTTGAACTAGGTCAGTGTTCCTAATCTGAGCCCTGTCTTTTTGGGGTGATCATGGCAATTAAACACTTGGAGCCAGGTGCCTGGTCCCAAGTGAGCCGTGCCGTTCCAGGCACTCAGTGGATCCCCGGTGCTTTCCCAGGACTGGCAGATATCGTCCAAGGTCCACGCAGGACCTCGGCCCTTCCAGAGGAGAACCTGCAGTGGTTCCTCTCTGTGCCTTCAGCTGAGTCTGAGATATTTGCAGGAACCAGGATTAGCAGGCGTTTCTGAGAATACCCTTGCTTCAGACCTGTTAATAATTACACTTGACCTTACTGAAGCAATGATGGTAATGATGTCCGACTAGCAGCTCTTCAACTTCCATTAGTCTGAAATCAGTTTTTTCAGAGATGTCCCCCAAAATGACTGTTCTAATTTGGCACGTATTGTTTAAGTAGCAATTACTGAGGTGGCATGTTAAAGGCATTTTGTGCTATGCAGCAAACCTGTGCCTAGAAGTAGGAGCTGAGAGAATCTAACGGATTTTCACTAGACTGCTCAGAACAGGCTAAAAGGAAACATTTGAATAGTGGTAATAAAGAACAAAAGTAGTTTGGGTTTCTTTGTGCAGGCAGAAGTCAAAACTATTGATTAGGTTTTGTCTAAGAGATTTTTGTCTGAGATCAGTCAAAATCTTGAGTTCTCAAAGCATGTGAAAATGGAATGAAGTTCTTCCAATGCCTTCCTTTGCATAATAAAATGTGTGAAGTTGCAGGTATACTTGCTTGTCATGGGGCAAATATGAAAATAAATACTTTTCAGTGCTTGATACACCCCCATTCACCCTGCAAACTCCACCAAATGCGAATAAAAGCTTTTGGAAACCAGGTCAGACTAATACATAAAGCATTCTAACTACCGTGCTTAAGTTTGGTTAAACTAGTTTTATGCTTAAAGCTTAAAAAGAGATCTTTGAAAAACTGCAGCAAATACACTTGCATCAGCTGCAGGTGCATCGTTGCACCTCTGGGTGATACCTTCTGCCTGAGCATTTTCCACACAACTCTTGCTTGCTGATGTAATGCTGTGGTGGGAATGATTAGAAACATTTAGCAGAAATCAGCAAGCAGGGAGAGGTAATAGATGATGACCGATAACTACCTCCAGCTGAGGTGATTCCATGCTGAGTTCAGTTCAGGTCTGCCTGGAAAGGCCGCTTGCTATGGAAGGCAGCATGGTTACAGTGTCTGGGGTGTTATTCAGAAGGACAAAGTCTTTTTGCATGACAGGTGTAACAAAAAACGGTGTATAAATAGTAAAATTAGTATATTACTGCTGCTTGCATCATACACAAGCACATGGATATTTTCTGGGTCTCATCCCAGAAACTGCTCAGATAGTATGGTTTAGGAGAGGTATGGGATTCTCAGCAACTCATTTAATTTCTACTTTGAATCATTCTCTGTCCAATACATCTTTTAAAAAGCCATTGGATTCCCCACTGCAGTAACTTAAAAGAATACTTGGCAGATTCATAAATGTTCCTGCTTAAATAATGTAGAATTAATACCACTGTTTACAAATGTATGTTTCCTGAAATGTAGAGAACTTTATTTTACAAGTAGGCGTATGAATTTCTCTAGAAGTGGGAAACTTTTTGCCTTTGTACTTTGTTACATTAAGAGTAATGTGCAGTAACTGTTGAGAGATGGAAGGGGATATCTGCATCTGCACTGCTTCCTCGTTTGTTGCACTCTCACTCAAGAGGCTACTCAGAGTCTGGCCTTGACACTCCCCCTCCTATGCTGTGCCATACTGTGTCCAGAGGGTTGTGGAAATGCATCCTGCCAAGCTAGTGCTTAGTAATCTAAACTTTGCTTTAGTTTGACAAAACCTTCTCAAAGTTGGGCTCCACTGACCATCTTTCATAATTTAAAAAAAAAAAAAAAAAAAAAAAAAAAAGGCATAAGCATGTCTGCTGAATAATCCCAAGGCTGATCTAGGCTGCTACTTGACAGTAGCCAACAGAGGATGTGTAGAGGCATGTGCAAGTGTCACCCATAAATGGTGACGCTTATCCAGAGCTCCCAGCTTTTGCAGATCTGTACTTCATGTGGCTCCATAGCTGGATATGGTATCTTTGTATTGCATGGATGGTATTTAAGTATTTATCTGCTGATTTTTCAAGTCACAGCATCTTTTGACAATGATTTCACAGGTTGACTGATGTTGTCTGAAGAAGTGGCTTCATACTTGTTTTGAACCTTCTGCTTCTGCGTCCATTATCTTTTGCATTGGAACAATCACTCCTCTTTCACTTTCTCCGTGCCAGTAATGATATTTGCAGATGTCACATCCCATCTCAGGCACTCTTTTTCCAGCCTGAAAAATCTTAGTCTGTTAGCTCAGTTTGGGCTATCTTTGATCACACATCCTTATCTTTTCCAATTCCTTAATAGTGTTTTCAAGACCAGAAGGATTTTCCCACAGTAGGCCAAGGCAAAGTGCACAATAGATTTATACATTTACAAAATTGTTCTCTATTTTGTTTTCTATCCTTTAAATGATAATTCCTAATCTTTTTTTTTTTTTTTTTTGGTTTTACAAGAGCACCGAGCTGATATTTTCATAGTGCTACCTCTTACAGTTCCCAGAGCTTGTTCACATGTACCCGTAATTAGCTGACTCTCACTGAATATGAAAAGTCAGTTGCTTTTTCCTTTGTATATATAAGTGTATCAAAAAGCCAGCATAGTATAGTGTCATGAGATTTTTTTGGCAGCTCTTTGAACCTGTAGTAATTCTTTGAAAGACCAGAAACTAAGAAAGCATGTTCCATTTATGATCAGCATGCCACAATTAAGTTTGATCCTATCGCATAAGTGAAAGCTCAAGGAAGCCAGAATCAGAGCTGGAGTCTGTGAAAGAAGTCCATACCTTCCTAGATCAATAAAAATCAATAAACTTTGTCAACTATCACTGGACGTAAGCTGGGTCTTTAGATAAGCTCTATTTCTCAACTCTTTGAAAAACACAGTAGTGCTCCTTTTTCTCTAGAAACCGTTCCTGGTTAATATAACTGAGAAATCAGTAATGATCAAAGACCAGCAGCACTTCCTGCTAGGAAGTAATTGGCACTGAGACTAGACTGCAGTGTGAGGACTAGCAGAAAGACAATTGGTCTCAGGCAGCTTCTTTATGGCCAAAAGAAGGTCTCTGACTTCATGCTGACACGTTTTCCATGCATCTTCTGACACAGCGGACCTCAAAGTATAGTAAGGCCACCTCCATTTGCTCCTTTCCCGCAGAGCAAGCAGACAGGTAGCTGATTCTCGTATCTCACCCATGGGATCCTGTAGGGATTGACACTTCCTCCCTTTCTTCTGTGTTTGCTAAAAAAAAACACTGCTGGCAGCAAGAGGCACATTACCTTCTGCTTTATCTATCCTTCATGGTTAAACAATGTGATAACTTAAAGATGAAATAAAGCTGACTGAGCAAGACCAAGATGCTGCTATCATCAAGCAACCATGGGCAAAACTTTGTATTTGGCTTTCATTTTCATACCTCTGTGGACTTTGCTACTGGGGTTAAAAAAAAAAAGGCAGACTTATGCAATTCCCTTCATCAGTCAAAAGCTGCTTGAGACCATTGCTTTAAGACATGCACAGACAAAAATTATTATAAATTGGATAAAAGATCCTGTAACTTCACTTTTGAAATTCATGCTCCAGGCAATTTTGTCTGTGGAGAAGGAAACAGAATTGAAGCAAAGAAAAAAAGCCTGTGAAGCACTGACACCTTTTCTGAACATATTACAAGATGGAAATCTAAAGATAATAGATGCAGAGCTGAAGGTTGATCAATGTGGTCTGGGAATTATCCAAAAGTATTGCTTAGCTTCCTGTTAGTTTAGTGAGACTTCAGTGGGATAGCCACTTACACTTCAGTGGAAAGCATCAGAATGATATTTTAGCTTTCCTTGCTTCTTTAAACAGAGACATACAAAGGTACTTAAAAAAATCTATATGAATTATATATATATTTTAAGATAAGACCTGGTTAATCAATGCATAAAATATAATTAAAATATTTGATGTAATTAGTGTATGTACTCTGTCTATATGTTGGTATCAGTAAAACTGTTTTACACATGTACTGGCCGATCCACAGAGAATACACTGTAGAAACAATCCTAATAAGTGACAGATGGAAAAGATGACTTAGACATTTTTAGTTCTCATTACCATGATACGCTTAAGTACAACTGCTATCAGATAAGCTTACTGTTTGTAATGTAATACATTTGAAGATTGTCGTTAGCCATTCCATTAGCGCGCTTGATTTGCCTCAAAGAGATGACAGTAGAAGCTGGGGATGTAAGATCTGTTTCCACTGTAGTCATGGTATTACTACCACTCCTTTAACAGAAATTAAACAGCTTGTTTACTTAAGTAATGATTTAACTAGCTTACAGTCAACTATGCTATTTTTGAAGGAGTTATGCAAGTTTCATCCTTACTGTTGAATGCAGAGAAAAGTAAATAATACAAATGAGCTTAAACAAATAAAATATGCAATCAAGTCAACCTTGGAACAAGGGCCAGAACGTAACCATGTCAATGTGTAAAAATGCCTGGTGGAAGGGACACAGAGCTGGACTCCTCTCAGTGATGCCCCGTGGCAGGACAAAAGGCAACAGGCACAGACTGAAATACAGGGAATTCTGCTCAAACATGAGCCTTTCTTACAGTGAGGGTGGTCAAACACTGGAGCAGGTCACCAGAGAGGCTCTGGGATCTCCATCCTTGGAGATATTCAAAACCCAGCTGGACAAAGACCTGAGTAACTTGCTGTGTTTTATGCTGTATTGATTTACTGCTGGGATATTCTACAATGTGAGGCCCTTTGCAATTAATTATGCAGCCCTAACTCTCAGTGGTCCCCTGTCAAATCAGGGGGAATATTTAATAGAAAAAGCCAGGGCGTATTCTTCTCTTTGATCTACTGGTGTGTGTGCTTATGTACCTTACATAAAAGCATTGTATTTCAGATCTTTGGAACGCAAGGAGAGAAAAAACAAAAACAGAAAAACAATTCCAAGATGTCCTGTGGTATGATGTAAGATATCTTCGAAAAATAGGCTTGAAAATAGAAAAGAAGTATTAAAAAGAAGTATTAAAAAAAGAAGTATTAAAAAAGAAGTTTTTTAATAAGAAGTTTTTTAAATAAGAAGTTTTTTAATACTTCTTTTCTTTTTTAAGAAAAGAAGTATTAAAAAAAGATTTAAAAAGAAGTATTAGTTATTGCCTGTTAGTTCTGCTGGACATGAATCTTCATGAAGGTTGAAAACACTTCTGGGACACTCAGTGAATCCCACTGAAAACCAGATAACAACCAAAAGTCATTGCGTCTGTCAAATCAGCTTTGTTATTAAAAGGAATGTTCCCATGACAGATGGAACAAGTTAAATATACTGTCTACCCACATGTTGTGGACAGGACCATCTCCTGCTTTTACCCTCAGATCTATGTTCCCTTGTGCAACACAGTGCACATCAGGTGTTTTTTGTCCTCCATCAGGAGCTCATTCCTCTTGCATGCTGTATCACTTGCCAAGGACATCAGGATCCTTTGGAAGGGAAAGAACAGGGCAGAGTAAATGCCAGCTATTACTTAATATTAATGACATTACCTACTACATGTAAAATATTTGATTAAAGAATAGTCTATATTCTGTGCACAAACATGCATTCCCACATCTGTGGGGGGACAGGGAGAGGAAGCTCGGGAGCTATTCTCTTGCCACAGGAGCCACTACCTTTTTAGTGTGTGCAGCTCAACGCGGGTACGGTGGCAGTGCCCTCTGCCAACACAGCGTACCTGGCGTTAGTGACAGCCACGATAGATGATCACGATACTGCCCCACGGCTGGAATTCTGTCCCACAACTCCGTGACATGGGCTGGGGAGGCAATTTCCTGACATCCTATTTCAGGATGTAGCAAGCTTTGTCTCAAGGTACATACAATGGATTTATTTTCAATACAAACATACGTTTCTTTCTTTTGGTCTATTCTCCCATGTGCCTGGTGACAGGACGAGGGGGAACAGGCTAAAGTTGCACCAGGGGAGTTTTAGGTTGGATATTAGGAAGAACTTCTTTACTGAGAGGACTGAGAGGGTTGTGAGGCTTTGGAATGGGCTGCCCAGGGAAGTGGTGGAGTCACCATCCCTGGAGGTCTTTAAAAGACATTTAGATGTTGAACTTAGCAATATGGTTTAGTGGAGGACTTGTTAGTGTTAGGTCAGAGGTTGGACTCTATGATCTTGAGGTCTCTTCCAACCTAGACAATTCTGTGATTCTGTCATGGTGAACTGCAGCACAAAGGGGAGGAAAGAACAAGATGACAATACGGGTCGTTATGGTATAGGCTATTCTCTGCTCAGTCCTTGTGTCTTACCAAGTAGATTCTGCTCTTACATTGCAAATTGTTACCATGTGCTTGGTAAATGCCTTTAAGCAGAGCTATGGTTTGTATGGTTTGTGTTATCTGTAAGACATCAAGAGACGGGCTCTGCAGTGCTGCCTGTTGTCCTCTCTAAGTTCTCCGCGTGTCTGCAAATATTCCAGGGGAATTTTTCCCATTTTGAGCAGCAAAGCCGTGCCCTCAGATAATTGCACAGCCACGGTCTCCGGACAACGAGGTTGGCCACGCACTGGAGAAGCCTTTAGCTTGGGGGCCTCCGCTGAGGGGCAGCCGGGGAAATGGCGGCGGGGCACGGGCACGGGCACGGGCTGGGCGCGGGGCCCCCGCCTGCCTGCGGGGACGGGGCCGAGCCCGGAGCGCTGCGGGGCGGCCTGGAGATGGCAGCATTCAGCAATGTATCTCTCCCAGCTGCCTCGCAGCGCTGCGTTTCCCCCCCGGAGGTGGAAGGCGTGCGCGCAGCACGTTTCGGCCCTGCTAGCTGCGGGGCGCTCGGGGTAACCCAGCCCAGCACCCGGCACCACCCCCGGCCGCCGGCACTGCGCCGAGCCCCGCGCTGTGCCTCGGGGACCCTGCCCCGGCTGCCCCGGGGGGCTGTGGGGGGAGCTCGGGGGCTGCCCCGGCGGCGGCTCGCAGCGCCCGCCCGCCGCCAAATGGCGTCGCCGCCTCCTCCTCGCTCCCCGCCTCGCCTCAGCGCGGCCCGGGCGCCGCCTCCCTGACTGACGGGCGGCGGCACCAATGCGGGCCGCGGCCCCCGGCGGGCGGAGCCGGGGCTGGAGCCGGGGCCGGGCCCGGCGGTGGCGGCGGCGGCGGCGGCCCCCGCGGCCGCGCTGAATGAGGGCAGGGAGGGAGGGAGCGCAGCGCTGGCCGGGAGCCTGGCGGCGGCAGCGGCGGCGGCTCCGGGGATGGTCCACGCAGCGGCGCCGTCCCGCGTCGTTGTGCTCGCAGCGAGCCTGAGCCGCGGCGGCGGCGGCGGCGGGCGGAGGGGGTCCCCGCCGCCGGTCTGGGTGCGGGGCGCCGGGAAAGTGCTCGGAGCCGCCGCCGGGCTGGGGCGCGGGAGGGGGCTGCGCCGCCGGGCGCCGAGGCGCTGCCGCCTGGAATGAGGAGGAGGAGGAAGAGGGGATGCGCCCGCCCGCCCGCCCGCCTGGAGATGGCTCTCGGAGCGCCTAACGCGATGGGACTGAATGGGGTCGGCAGCCTCCGCACGGCCGAGCGGGAGCAGCAGCAGCAGCAGCCGCAGCGCTGAGCCTCGGAGGGCGGCTGCCGCGTGGTTGTTCGCTATTTTTTGGGGGTTTTTTTATTTCGGGGGGGACGACGACGACGACGAAGAGTGCTTTTTTTTTTTTTTTTTTTTTTTTTTTTTTTTTTTCGGGTGCAAAGCCCGGACTTTGCAAAACAATCCCCGCCCCCAGGAGGATATTTAATCTGCAGCAGGAATCGCCGCTCGCCGAGGCAAACTTGCGAAGGGGAGCGGGGCGCTGGGCCAGGCGGGCGCCCCCGGCCCGCAGGATGCGTGTCCCCTCCCCGGCCGCCGCTCCTGGGACGAGGCTTTCGGCTGCACCGAGCGGGGCTGGACTCTTTATGGACACGCTCACCCACCGGAGGGCGATTCGGGCATAAACAGCGACACGAACTCTGCTTCGGTGCTGGAAGCTGCCCCTGCCGCTGAACAGCTGCTCGCCCCCTGCTTCTGTCTTGGTTTCGAAAGGGGATCCTGAGCTCTTCTGCCTTTTTTTTTTTGTTGTTGTTGTTGTAAATTGTTGCATGAATTTTGTTTTAGGTGGTTGTCTTTTCCGGCTGGCTTGGCTGTTTTGGGGTCTTGTGGACTACTGACTGCCGTAACAGCACCGCCACCTCTCGCCATGGCCAGCCCCACAGATAATAACGAGGGCTTCTTCTCGGATGTCAGAAAGGTGGGTTACTTGCGCAAACCCAAGAGCATGCATAAACGCTTTTTCGTGCTGAGGGCAGCCAGCGAGTCTGGACCCGCCCGGCTGGAGTATTACGAGAATGAGAAGAAATGGAGACACAAGTCAGGGGCCCCCAAGCGCTCCATCCCACTGGAAAGCTGCTTCAACATCAACAAACGGGCTGACTCCAAGAACAAGCACCTGGTGGCCCTCTACACCAAGGACGAGCACTTTGCCATTGCGGCTGACAGCGAGCCCGAGCAGGAGAGCTGGTACCAAGCGCTGCTGCAGTTGCACAACCGGGCCAAGGGCCACCACCACCTCCACCACCATCACCACCACCACCACAGCGATGTCACCTTTGGAGGCAGCAGCGTGGGGCTGGGGGAGGCGGGAGAGGACAGCTATGGCGAGGTAGCCCCTGGCCCGGCTTTTAAGGAGGTTTGGCAAGTAATCCTGAAGCCGAAGGGGCTAGGCCAGACAAAGAACCTGATTGGCATCTACCGCCTGTGCCTGACTAACAAGACCATCAGCTTTGTGAAGCTGAACTCCGATGCGGCTGCTGTGGTGCTGCAGCTGCTCAATATCCGCCGCTGCGGTCACTCCGAGAACTTCTTCTTCATTGAGGTGGGGCGCTCGGCTGTGACCGGGCCCGGTGAGTTCTGGATGCAAGTGGATGACTCGGTGGTGGCGCAGAACATGCACGAAACCATCCTGGAGGCCATGCGAGCCATGAGTGAGGAATTCCGGCCCCGCAGCAAGAGCCAGTCCTCCTCCAACTGTTCCAACCCCATTTCTGTGCCCCTCCGTAGTAGGCACCACATCAACAACCCTCCGCCCAGCCAAGTGGGGCTCAGTCGCCGCTCCAGGACTGAGAGTGTCACGGCCACCTCTCCTGCCGGCGGAGGGGGTGGAGGCGCGGGTGGCAAACCCAGCTCTTTCCGGGTTCGCGCATCAAGCGACGGGGAAGGCACGATGTCAAGGCCTGCCTCCGTGGATGGCAGCCCAGTTAGTCCCAGCGCCAACCGGACACACTCGCATAGACATCGTGGCAACTCCAGGCTCCATCCTCCGCTCAACCACAGCCGTTCCATCCCGATGCCTTCCTCGCGCTGCTCTCCTTCAGCCACCAGCCCTGTCAGCCTGTCATCAAGTAGCACCAGTGGCCATGGCTCCACGTCAGACTGCCTATTTCCACGACGGTCTAGTGCTTCGGTTTCTGGCTCCCCGAGCGATGGCGGATTTATTTCTTCTGATGAGTATGGTTCTAGCCCGTGTGACTTTCGCAGCTCTTTTCGCAGTGTCACCCCAGATTCGTTGGGGCACACCCCGCCAGCTAGGGGCGATGAAGAGCTCAACTACATCTGCATGGGGGGGAAGGCCACCTCATCTTGCTGCAGCCTGGCAGCTCCCAATGGCCACTTCATCCCACGCACCTGCCACCCGCAGCAGCAGCCCCGCTACCCTGGTACGCCGTGCTGTCCCCGAGGTGGCAGCGAGGACGCTGCCGACTTGGAGAAGGCCTTCAGAAAGCGGACTCACTCTGCAGGTACTTCACCCACCATCTCCCACCAGAAGACCCCCTCGCAGTCTTCAGTGGCCTCCATTGAGGAGTACACAGAGATGTTGCCTTCGTACCCCTGTGGCGGTGGCCGGCTGCCCTCCTACCGGCACTCTGCCTTTGTGCCCACTCACTCCTACCCAGAGGAGTGTCTGGAGATGCACCACCTGGATGGCGGCCACCATCGGACCAACTCCGCCCCTCACACAGACGATGGCTACATGCCCATGTCACCTGGTGTGGCCCCCGTCCCCAGCGGTGGGGCGCCCCCCAAGGGCGGTGACTACATGCCCATGAGTCCTAAGAGTGTGTCGGCCCCACAGCAGATCATCAACCCCGGCAGGGGGGGCCGCCACCCTCCAGCCACGGTGGACTCTAACGGCTACATGATGATGTCCCCCAGCGGCAGCTACTCCCCAGACAGTGGCTCCGCAGGCTACGGCAAGATCTGGACGAATGGCGCCGGCCACCACCCGAAGCTCTCGGTGGAGAGCAATGAGGGGAAGCTCCCTTGTGGCGGCAGCGACTACATCAACATGTCCCCGGCCAGCGGCTCCACCACCAGCACACCACCTGACTGCTACTTTGGGGGTGCAGGGCAGCCGGGCGTCGAGGAGGCTGCTGCTGCGGCCCACCACAAGCCCATCTACTCCTACTTCTCGCTGCCACGCTCCTTCAAGCACGTGCACCGGCGCGGTGGCGGGGCAGCGGGTGAGGAGGGCAGTCCCCAGCCCCGCGTTGCCCTCGGTTCCAGCCGCCTCCTGTATGCTGCCGAGGACTCGTCCTCCTCTACCAGCAGCGACAGCCTGGGCGGCGGCGGTGGCGGCCCTGACGGTGTCCCCTTGTCCCACCCGCAGCCGCCGCGCAAGGTGGACACGGCCGTGCAGACCAAGGGCCGCCTGGCGCGACCCACGCGCCTGTCGCTCGGTGGCCCCAAGGCCAGCACCCTGCCGCGGGCCCGGGAGCAGCCCCCGCTGCTGCTGCCCCCGGAGCCCAAGAGCCCGGGCGAGTACGTCAACATCGAGTTCATCGCCGGCGACAAGCCACCCTTCCCCGCGGCCGCCCTGGGCCTGCCACGGCCGCTGGGGAGCGAGGCCGCTGAGGAGTACATGAACATGGAGCTGGGCCCGCGGGCGGCCCCCGCGGCCCCCTCTGGCCGGGACTACGTGACCATGCGGCTGGGGGGCTCCTGCTCCGACAGCCCCTCACCCTCCTCGCCAGCCCTGCTGCTGGGTTATGCCGATAAACCCCCGGCGGTGGCTTCCCCGGAGCTGGCGGCGGCAGCGCCTCCGCGCTCCTCGTCCTCCTCCCTGCTCGGGGGGCCTGGCGCGGGCAGCGCCTTCACCCGCGTCAGCCTCAGCCCCGGCCGCACGCCCAGCGCCAAAGTGATCCGTGCCGACCCACAGGGCGGCCGCCGGCGGCACAGCTCGGAGACCTTCTCCTCCACGCCAACTGCTGCCCGTGGGGCGCTGGGGGGCTGCCCCGGGGCACCGTTCCCCTGCGGGGGTGCGGGGGGAGCCGAGGAGGTGAAGCGCCACAGCTCAGCCTCCTTCGACAACGTGTGGCTGCGGCCCGCTGCTGGGGAGGCAGCCGGAGCCCCCGCTGCCCGCAGGGAGCCCGGGGCTGCCCCCGCCGTGGAGAACGGGCTCAATTACATTGACCTGGACCTGGTGAAGGATTTTGGGCACCGCCGCCACCACCACCACCACCACCACCACCAGCTGCACCCCGCCGCCGAGGGCGCCTCCCTGTCGGGGGGGAAGCCCCCGCCACCGCCGCAGCCCAAGTCCCCGAGCCAGCCTCGTGGGAGCGGCCACCCCAGCGATGACTCGAGCGCATACGCCAGCATCAGCTTCCAGAAGCGGGAGGAGATGTAGGAGCCAGGCGCCAGCCAGGGAAGGTGAGCCCCGCCGCCGGCACCGGGCTCCCTGGGGGCGCCGGGACCCTCACGGTGGGCATCAGGGAAGGGTGGGTGGCTCTGAGTGCCTTTGGGGTGGCTCTGCCGCCCGTCTGCACCCAGGTTCCTGCTGCCTGGCCTTGTTGCAGGCTGCTTGAGGGTGCAGCACCCTGGAGGTGGGGGACAGGGTCCCCTCTGGTGAGGGTGCTCCTGCTGAGACAGAGATGGGACTTGGTTGTGGCACTGCCTCGTCTCCTCAGCAATTAGGATTGGGTGTAATTTCAGAAGCGGGTGTAGGAAATGAGCAAGTGAAGTAGCTGGGGGCATAGAGCTGGAAATGGGAAGCTTGCATTTTAATCCCTGTTTGGTCAGTAATCGCTCTTGTGGCCGGGGTAAGGCAGCGACCCACACCAACTCTTGTTATCCCGCACATGAAGCACGGCTAATGGCACCTACCTCATAGGGCTGTGATGGGTGCCGATTCAGCTTTGCTTGGAAAGGGCTGTGAATTTGAGAAAGATTTGAAAGTCTTCAAAGCCCTGTATCCATCCCTCGTGCTTCAGCTGATAGGAAGCGTGGCTGTCTGGGGCTTGCAGCAGGGTTACAGACTGCATGAAAAAACAGGCCCTCAGAACGGTGCCTTTGCCATTGGCTGCATTGCTGTGCTTTATTTTCCCTTACAACTTTCCTCTTTTAATTTGGGAAAATCTTTGGCCAGGCTGCCACACCTTGGTTCCAGGCGCAAGGTGAGCAGCATCACAAGCACTGTGATGCCCCTGCCGCGTAGCAGCACAGAGCCGGGGGCCCAGGAGGCACGTTACGGTGCGTGCGGGTGGGTCCTCGTGAAAGGGTCCTCGAGCACTGGCGGCTAGCTGCACCGTATTTGAGCAGCAGCAGGTATCACTATGAGTGTATACGAGGAGATATGAGGGGCTGAATCCCATACGGCTGTTTATTATTTTACTGGAAGCACAATAATGTTTGTACTGTGCGTTCACTCGGTGTGCAGGAGTGCTGGGAGCTGGTGTTGGAAAGGTGCCTGGGATCATCACTTCCGTGTTACTGTGGGACACGTTTATATACCTGAACAAAGGTGAAACAAGCTCTCCATATTTGCTGCTTAGCACTCCCACCATTGCCTGTCAGAGCAATGCAGTGAGAAGTACTGCTCTTAGGTGAGCTGTGAACGGCAGATTCATTGCAGCGTTCGAGGTGAGGCTTCACCTGAGCACAGGTACTGCAGGTGTGCTTCGAGTGGTGCCTGTAGGAAACAATCATTTCCGTGGCTGTGTGACAGGAGCGTGCTGGCTGTCACAGTACTTGGTGAGCAGCCCTACCCACCACGCCTTTCCTCTCTTCTGGAGGTGCTTTCAGGCGGCTGTCTGGGCTGGCCGTGTCGTGCCGCCCTGACCTGTGAGCGCCGAGCTCCTGCTGTGGGGATGTTCACCGGAGGATGCAGCGTGTTGTGCTCACGTCGGTGGGTGTATTGCTATTTTCTCCTGTTGTGTGCTAAGATGGGGGGAGCAAGCGGGAGAGAAAATCCACTGCTGAGATCTGGATGAATGCTAAATGTGTGAGAGGAAGAGAACGCAGGTCTGAGGAGGAGCAGTGCCGCAGCTGGTTACTTGCACAGATTTTTGCACCTGCGCTGCTTACGTTGCTGCAGACACCTTGCCTTAATCGATCCAGTGTGTCACTGCTAGCTTAAAAGCTGCAGCAGATTTTCCACCCCGGAGGCAGGGAGATCCCCGCAGTGCTGTGGGATCAGGACAGGAGAGAGCCGGCACCAGGAGGTGCGGGAAGGCACCACGCAGCTGCTCGCAGAGAAGCGTGGTGAAAGGTAGTGTCTAGTGGAATCCTTGCCATCTGAAGTTGGTTCTTATTTCCCCGAATTAGGATTGGACTAAGCGAGCACGGCTTCTGGGAGGCCGGGAAGAGTTGGTTTGTAATTATGCGGGGAGTCAGCAGCCGAGCCTGTTCCCGTGCCCTCCCCTTTATGCAGCTCGGCTGCTCGCAGCTTGCTCAGACGTTAACTCGTTGGGCTCCTGTTTCCCACGCTGCGTTTCTTACCATCAGCTGCAGCTTTCCTCAGAGTTCAGCCCGACTAGCTCATCTTCTTGAGTGTGTTAAGGAAAAAAACTGTGTTACACCACGTTGACATCTGTTTTTAGACCAGTCCTCAGACCTTTTCGGCTTTGCGGGTGGAACTGGGGTTAGGCAGGGGAATCGGCCCGTGTAGGGCACACGTTATGCCATCCTTAAGAAAAGCTGCCCGGAGGTGAGTGATTTATAGGCCTGCACACAGTCTGCTTGCACATGCCTGCAGAAGCTGCTGAGCACCTCAAGCTAAACCGTTCTCCTGTGAGTGGGGAGCGCTGCAGGTCCCAGGGCTCTGCGTGCCCTCCCCAAGGAGCTGCTGAGCATCGCCCCGCGCTGCTCCTGCAGGCACGGGCTGCGAGGGCAGGGGGGCTGTGAGGGCAGGGGGGCTGCTCCTGCTGCTGCTTCTCCTCATGCTGCCTGAGCAGCGTGGAGTAGCAAGGGGAAGCCACCTGGGCCGTTTGCAGGTACAGCAGAGAAGGGAGAACGTCAGGACCTGGGGAGGGAGAGGCAAAGCTGCAGGTGTTGGAATCAGGGGTGGGGAAGGCTGCTTTAAGTGCCCTTTCTTTGTTCTCCATGTCTGTTGTAGCTGTGGGCTGTTACTTAACGCTTGTAATCTCAGAAGTGGCAGAAGGACTGCACGTGCTATTTCTTTACTTTCTTTTTTCTCCCTTTCCATAAAGCAGTCTTCCTTCCCTCCTCCCCAGCAAAGGCCAAAGCTATCTGGATAACTCTTGCTTTACCCATTCGGGAATTTTCTGTTCCAGACTACAAGGCAAGGACCTCACATGTTCGCCATTCAGCTCCCAGTGGGTAAAATGATTGCTGTTGCTTTGCTGCAAGCCAGCTTGCTCCTCTCTTCCTTGCTGCCCTGTCCTTTCCCCCACCCCTGCCACTTCCAGGCTGCTGAGGCATTACCTTCTGCAGGGGTTTTGTCCTCGTTCAAGTGGTACTTATTTCTCCTAACATTAAAGATAGTAGGTGAAATAATCATTGATTTGCAAATTTAAAAAAAAATATATAAAAGCTCTCCCATCCATAGCACTTCTCTGCACTCCCCCTCAAATCCCATTGCTTTCCCTGTTCTGTGTTCCTGGCTGCGTTGTAACCTGTGGCCCTGCCCTAGCTGCCTTTCTTCTCTCATCCTTTTAAAAGTTCAGTGGTTGACAAGCTGCCCTGCAAGCTCCTCTGCCCACACATTTCCCTCTACTTGTGAGAAGTGGATATTGCTACGTGTGCCGAGCCCAGCCGGTGGCTCCTTGGTGCCTGGGTCCCATGGCAGGTGGACTTCCATGCATCAGTGGCCAAATCCTGCTGGAAAACACTGGCCTGTGAGGCGAGGAAGCTGAGGCTGTAGCTGGGGGGAGTGGTGTTGCTGTAAGGCATTTTCCTCCTGCTCAGGATTTTGCATACACAGATGAGCAGATAGCGCGGATGTGCTTCTTACCTGCTTTTGGAGTTGCTGTGAGAAGAGAAACCTTCTAGAATTAGCAGGGGTATGAAGATGAGCTGCTGAGAGCTTGTGTTCAGAGAATACAGTCAAAAAATATTCCAGAAAGGAAACCATTAGACGTTGGCTCTTGAGAAACAGGAAAGGCTGAAGCAGGATGGCAGAATGAATCCAGGTACGTGGCTTTGATCTCCAGAGCTTCAAAGCAGAGACATTATTCCCCCGCCTCATTTCCATTTCGTTGATGAGTCTGAGAACTTGTGAAAGTGAGCACTAATAACACTGAATGGAATATGTGCAGCCCGAGCAAGTGGTAACTTGGCTCCCTCGCAGCCTTAACGATGCCTCTCTGCCCGGCGCGTGGTGGGCGTTTGGGTGCTGGAGGAAACCAGCACGCAGGGCGAGGACGTCTGGAAGGTGCCCCTGCCTCGTGTCCGCCTCCAGTTAAAGCAAAGCGCTGCTGCGGCGAAAAGTTCGAACGTATGTTTTGCTTCTGAAAATACACATAATGGTAAACAGAGAATACCTCGGGTGATCTGTGGCTGGTGTATCTGGAATGGTTTGTTGGCGCGTTGCTGGCTTTTTTTGCTTTATTTATTTTTTAATAGTTTTCAATAGTTGGTTTTGCTTCCTCGAGCTAGAAGCTTAAGGTGGAACAACTTAAACACAGCAATTGCCAAAACAAGACGTGTACCATTAAAATAAGTTTTGGGGGGAGGTTGTTTCCAGAACTGAAAGAACAGAAGTTTCCCTCGTTTTGGGTCAGCACCAACACAAATACCAGTACATTATGAAACTTTTCCATGCTCTATGGGTGTGCTGTAGACAAAACAGTCGATTTCTTACTGTATGCACACACCAGTTTTCCCCATACCTAATTATTTGCCAAAATTGAGCCTCTGTCTCCACATACTTGCATATTTGCAGTTCTCCTGCATAACAAGACCACAAGCGTATTATTAATGCCTTTTTTTTTTTTTTTTTTTTTTTCTTTTCATTCTTTCATAATTGAGGCTGTAGATCAGTTCCTTTAATACAGCTACATTGCGTTTTAGTATTGATTTATTCCCTCCCTCCCTTGATTTTAATGACAGGCTTCTTAAGAGTTTTCTTTTTTGTTTTCCTGGCTTAAAAATTGCAGCCGTATGATTTATAAACCAACGCAGTAGATAATGAAGTACTATCTGGAATTCTGCAGCCCATAGGTTTCCTACTTACTCAATATTTTCAAATTTAAACCACGTTCAGAAACCAGTTCAAATGAAACAGGGCATTGCAGGGCCAGGAGGATGCTCGTTTTTAGCCAGCAGCTGCGGCGAGTCATGTGTTTGCTTAGATAACACTGGCAAATGGGGAATTACAACCCCTGAACAAAATGCAGCAAGCAGCTCGGGAGGAGGAATGCCGACCGACTGACACCCCTAGTGTGTTGTGTTGTTTCAGGGATGCTTCATGTTAGCTGCAATTTTGCTATTCATTGGGACTATCCAGTCCTTCGTGACTCTATAGATACGTAAGTGCAAGTACCCAACTAAAGAGTGCTTGAATATTCCTTCGGACAAGTTGCAGTCAGTTTGCAATTGCTTGCTTGTGAATAATTTTTTTGTTTATATACAAAAATCGCTTGTACAATACTCAGAAGAGAACACGTCCACTTTCAGAGATTCAGTAAATTCATCAGAGAAAGTAAACTTAAAAAAACCATGCTTTAGTGTCCAGTGATCTGGCAGAAATACAGATAGGCTTTTCCAAAACTAATCAGACACCGGATTTAATCTCTGTTCCAAGTAGCACTGGAAACTAGTTACTGCGTTTGATTGACAGTTTTGACATACATTAGGTAAAAGGTAGGAGGGAAAATGGGGGAGATGCTGTTGCTGGGCCCCCTACTGTGGCTGGAGGAGAAACTGTGGGATGCTGACATGAGATAATGGGAGCTGGAGGCACTGACTGGGGAGCAGCTGTAGAAACTGGTGGGGCAGGGAGCTGGGAGTGGGGCACAGAAAGGACGTGGGGGGGCACAGAGGAGCTGTGGCATGATGGTGTGGGTGGACAGAGCGGCAGGGTGCTTGTGATCCGATGGGAGTTGGGGTGTTGGTGAGGGAAAGTTTGAGGAATTGTAGAGAGAAAGGCAGAAAGCCTGTGTACACACAAAGAGCTTATTCCAGAGGTGCTCCTTTAGCATGGTGCTGCAGTTTCTTGGAGGTGTTTTTACGTCTATATTTTTCTTTTCACCTTTATAACCAGTAGACATTATTTAGAAAGCATATGTACCCCTTACTTGTGATGAGATTTGAGTTTTATATATTATTTGGTCGGTTTGCTGGCCTTAACAGGATGATGTGCATTGGTAAGGTAAGCCGAGTTTGCCTCAGGCTCTTCTTTCCCGAGTTCTTTGTCTTCTAGCATCCCTGTCACAACCACAACAGTAAACCACAGCTAGGGATATGAGTTGAGTACAAAGCAAATAAGAATGAGTGACTTTTAGCACGGGAAAGAATCTTGTTATTGTAAAACGTGTAGTGAAAGGAGACCTGTATTCACACAGACTTTATTTCATGGCAGCATCTTCTTTATACTGTACTGCTCGGACAGTTATGATAAATTGATTTAAAATGAGGTTCACTAGTGTTTTGTGATTTGTCTTCTGGATTAGTAAGTATAGATTCCCTTAAAACTCTTCAGTGTACAGAATATCTTGTAAAAGAAGATTTAAAATGGCAAAAATGTTACGGCTTGTTACAGCAGATCTTGAGGTTTTCATTTTGTGGTGAAAACAGCAATGCAAATATGTTAATATTAACAAATGTATCTAAATTCCCAATTTGTCAGAGCGCTAAGAGCTGGCTTTTGGCCTTCCATATGTAATAAGACATATCAGAGTACCTATTTGTGAAAGCAAGTAGCGGCTTTCTGTTTCTACATCATTCTGTGGTTTAGATAAACGGGGATCATGATGGTTGTTATTCTGACTTCATGAGATAAAGGTAACGAAGGAGAGATGTCAGTAACTTAAAAAAGGTTCTGAAGCTTAACAGCTTTATTCTCCACTTACAGAAATATTGAGAAATGTAACAAAAGCCAAGGTGTGAACAGATAAAGGAGATTTAAATAAGTCTGGCGCTCGTAACTAACTAAAAGATGTCTTGATATATATCTCTCTGATCATGTTTGACACATCTAGGTCATGTTCTCTGAAGACTATTATTAGAGATTTAACCTTGGGTAATTGCAAACTGTATTTTCTTCAGAGGAGGTTTTGATCGGGTAGGTGGGACAGCGAAAGTTTGTTTGTGTTCAGCTGCTTGTAGGAATTCGGGAGCCTAGTTCAAAGACCTGCTGTCAGCCGCCTGAGCCGTGTGATGAGGGGCACCGCTCCTGTGCCGCAGCACGGAAGATTTGCCTGTGTATGTTTTGACAACTGTTGTAAAACTCCATTTATTTGGGAGCTGGGGATGTGCAAAAAATATCCTATTAAATTTTCAAGTAAGATGCACTTCAGGGGGAAAGGAATCAGGCTGTAAGTGTTTCACTCCTTACAGCTAGTAGGGCTATTGAAGTGTGTTTTTGCATCTGAACTGTCTGCTGATACATGGTGCAAATGCAGGAAGGCAGTAGTGTGGGAGCACCTAGGGGTTGCTTTTAATTTACTGTGTATTTTTTGTTTGTTTGTTTTCCAGTCTGCGGAGGTTGGATAGTTGTAAGTTGCTAGGGCGCCTAAGCATGGGACAAGTTTTCTTTGAAATACAGAATGAAGAAAAATGTGTCATATCCATCAGCCTTGATTCTTGTCAGCTTTCAGTGATCTGGCGTTTGGTGTGGTGCACGGTGCTTGCTAAAGCACACCTATGGGGCAGCGGCTCCTGAGGCTGGCTCTGCAGGGGCTGCCCTACAGCCGAGCAGTTCCCTGAAGAGGGGGGGAAAAAAAAAGCTGGAGTGAAGGAGATTAAGCCAAACCAGAAAAATCTTCAACAAACAACAACCAAACCAACCCCAAGCCGCCTTCATCCTCCTCACGAACTGATGGGCACATGGACATCAGCAGTAACATCGTTGTTGAGCAGTGTCTAGTCACGTGTCTTCGTCAAGAGAATGGAAGAAGCTCCTGGAGCATAGATGGAGGTAGCAGGTTGGCTGAGTTCATTGCTGCTCTTGCAGCATTTATTGGTTTGAGTCCTGCTGCTTATCAGCTGTAAGTGACCGTGGAGGAGGGGGGCAGGGAGCTGGAGCTGTGACTTTCTTGCTTCAGGTCAGACCCCAGCTTCCCGTTCCCTGCGCTGCATGCGAGATGCAGAAAGACGTGCTGACAGCAGATCGTGTCAGGGAGGGTATCTAGATTAAAGCACTGGATGGTGATTCATCTTCAGCGTAGCTGGCCTGCTTTTGGAGAACAGGTTACGTGTTAGAAAAGATATTTTTTACCCCTAGAGAACAGGAACAAGCAACCTTCTGGTTTGGAATATATCCTTGAGGATATTTCCTTCCATAGTATTGTTGCATTTCATGGTGGGTGAAATGCAACAATACTATGTTGACCAGTGCGGGTAGCACAGCTGCGTGGCTGTAGAAAGAGGTGGGGTCTGTGCTCCCTGGGGACAGCGACAGGACCCGAGGGACTGGCACGGAGCTGGGACAGGGGAGGGTCAGGCTGGGGGTTAGGGAAAGGTTCTGCACCCAGAGGTGGTCGGGCACTGAACTGGCTCCTCAGGGCAGTGGTCGCAGCACTGAGCTGCTGGAGTTCAGGGAGCGTTTGGGCAGTGCTCTCAGACACGTGGCCTGGTTTTGGGGTGGTCCTGTGTGGAGTCAGGGGTTGGACTCGATGGTCCGTGTGGGTCCCTTCCAACCTGGGACATTCTGTGACTCTGTGGCACCTAGGCTTGCTCAGAGGGTTCAGAAGGACTCAGATGTCCACAGGGCGAGGTATTGCTCGTCGTGGTGGGGATGAAGATCTCTGCAATGGCTACGTGAAGAGCGAGCAGTGCTCGTCTTCCCGCAGGGATAGTCAATTCAAGCTACACAATTTTCATCTGCTGAAAATGAGTGACAATTGAAATCCTTAGTATGGTCAGAATGTGGTTTGGGCAGGTGTGATCTGCTTTGGTAAAGGTGAAAAAAATGCCTCCCTTAACCTGCTCCACTTACTCTGTTTCTCTTATTGACTTCTCTGCTTGCAAAGCACAGGCACAGTGCACCAGCCTTTCTTGCTTTGCTGTGTTATGGTGTTTGTAGCACTTTGTCCATGTTTGATTTTCTGCATTGCAGAACAAAGTTGAGTATTAATTTTTTTTAAGTAATGGCAACTAGACTTCAGAATAATAAGTATTTATTCCTTAATAATAAGTATTTTAGCCCTTAAAAGCAACGGAAAGTACACGAGTACTAGATAGCTAATGGCTTGATCACATACGTGATCCATATGAACCAGAGGTAAGGAAAGCCTAGCATTTTACAGCTTAGGTGTGCCGAAGCAACCAGAACCAGAGGGAACTCCCCCTCTGCCTTGGTTGAGGAATCTCCACAAGCAGGCTGGCTGCTGCAGCTGGGGTGCGGGCCCGCAAGGCGTTGGGGCAGATGTAAGCAGCACGCTGTGCTGAGAAGGGTGGGCTCACCTTGGCCTTTGCTCCTGCTGCTCCTTTTGTTCTGCCTTCGGGGGAGGCAGGCGGCGTGCAGGGATGCCTGCGTCGTTCTGCCTTATTTTTCGGCTGGCGTGGGGAGCAGAGCGAGCCTGTGACAGGTCAGGGAGCTGCACCAGCCACGGAGATGTGGCCAGGACCAGGGGCATCTGCAGCAGTTGTGCCTTGACTCGTTCTGTACAAGTAACAGTGACTGTAGTTAGGTTGGCGTATTATTTAGTAACTTGTTTATATTTTCCCATTTTGCACATAACAGCATGCAGTTTTCTGAGAAAGGGCAAAATAAAAAGTATAAAGAGGAATTTAGTTTGTTTAGGAAGCTGTAGGTTGAAAGCTGTAAATATTTTTCTTATTGAAAGTTAATATTTGTCCTAGCATCAATATTTTGGAAATAATCTTGTATTTTGTTGACTTTACATAATCATCTGGCCAACATGAGCTGAGTGTGCTGGCAGTCCTTGGACGTCCTGATCGGGGTGTGCAGCCCTGTGCCATTTCCACCGATCTCAGTTTGGGGGCCCAGAGGCAGACGATGCTGAGCAGAAGAAGGGAGAGGTGGTGGAAGCGGGACAGGTCCCGGCCGGCTCCCCTCCCCTCCCAGCACCCCACTAGGAACTGCTGTAGGTCGAGCACGTAAATGGTGAAACTTCATTCTTACATGGGCCAGCGAAGCTGAGGAGCTTGTACGCAGCTCAGCCTCGAATGCTTTAAACAATGTTCAGGAACAAAACTTTCGTACAGGTTTCATTCTTCTTGGTGTGAAACTTCTTTTCCTCGCGAGCTGTGGTGCAAGGGAAAAGCCCTTCTGGAGGTGTGCAGGCATGTAGCTAGGGCATGTTTTTTCAGGCCTTTGAACTAGGTTAGGAATGTGTCTCAAGATGGAAGAATGAATAGTTATTTGGTGCTTTTAGCCTCCGGGCTCGAAGCCAGCGAGAGGAATGTTATTGTGTCTTCGGAGCCTGGTGCACGCCAGCCTGTGTTGAGCAGGGGCTGGCACGGCTCGGCGTCACCCGCGCCCGGCCACCCGGGGGTGTTTCTTTGGGTGGGAAGCTCTGGGAAACGGGGTGCATCTTTTCAGTGAGGGACTACTCCTCAGATACCGGCTTAGCAAAGCTCTCGGGTTACCCCGATGCGATTCCCTGGGCACGCATCCCCTTTCTTCCCTCCGCTCCGTGGAGTGCTTTTCCGGGAAGAGAATAAATATTTACATTTCTCTCAGATTCTGTTTTGACCCTGAGGTGGTGGTAGCACGTCCCTGGAGAGAAAAGCAAGCTGAGGCTGAGAAAGTAGGGTGGTTCGGGTTGGAATAACTTTTGGAATGTTTTCCGGAAAATAAACCTGGGTTTGGAACTAAATGTGCTTTAATATACCAATATTAGCTAAACTAAGACGGACCTGTTCGGTCACTGTAACTATCGAATATTTAGGGAAATCAAAGCTATTGCTGTAGCGAGCATGATTGAAGAAGTATCCAGAATCGGGGCTTCAAATGCTAAAAACTCATTTTTGAGAACAGCAGCTGCTATGGTAGATACTCAGAGAACTTCGTTTTGATTTTAATATACAGCTAGTGTGATTATGTGAGTAGTATATTCAGAGTTGAGTGAGATCAGCTGAAATTTAAAAGATGGGAAAAAAGATTTATTTTCTGCAGTTGTTCAGTTTAAAACAACCAAAAAAACCCATTTACTAAATCTGAAATTGGGAGTCCATAATAACCTAGCCCATTCAGTTTCATCTACTAAATGTGGAATCAGCTTTAAAAACATAAATTGTAATTAAATGCAAGGTTTATTTTGTTAAGCAACTTCTTTATGTATCCAGGATGTTTTGTTAGTTTCTACTTGACTGATAAATAAGCACAGAGCATGCTATCAACGTTTCATCCTCGTTTTCATTCACATACAGCTTGAGGAGTCATAAATACGAAATTTAACCAACGAGCAAATGGTGACTTGCATTGGCCGTTAATTTTTATTGATCGAGAATCTGCATAAATATACACTAATGGCATTGTCTAACTGGAGACTACACCAAATGCTAAATTAAAAGGTTGTATTGCAAATCAGCATGATTTACTGGTTATCGCCCTTTGAGAATGACCATTAAGAACATAAAAAAGATAAGTTTCCTCATTTGCTAATCTAAATTTGATTATTTTAATCACTTTAATTTGAATTAATCCACCGTGAAGTCAAGTGTCAGTACATACATGATAATTAAATATATTTGAACTGATATGATCAAGCAGAAATCGAGCGTAGCCACAGAAGAGACCTGGTTACAGGACCTCGCGTGATCTGAGGGAGGAGAGCAGACAGCACGTGGCATGGTGAGAGGTCGTGATGGCGCGAGGAGAGGACAAACCACAAGGACAGAGAACTGGAGCTTCAGTGTGATGAAGGATAAGAGCGTAGAGGCGTTTCACGAAGTTATAGAAGGCAACGTTGTGTAGGCAGGGGTACAGGGAAAGAGTGAGCAAAAGGAGAAACTGGAATGGGGCTGGGAGCTCACATTTCAGTCAGTGTAATTGGGCTTTAATGGCTTGGATGAATCATAATCTCTTAGCTTGATAGGCTGTTATAAAATTTTAAACATAGGTATGAATGAAGTTACTTACGCTGATTTCATTGTGTGCTTGCAGTAGTAGGAAGCATTGACGTGCCAAGGATTGTTAGAGGAAAAAAAATGGTGTAAGGTATTGGTAACGTTTGTGTAAACATATTTTGGAGGAATGTTTGCACGATGATTCTTGTGCATGAGTGCTATGAAATATTTCTCATCTTGGTGGGAAAGGGGAGGAATCTGCAGCTGATATAAATTGCTGTAGCCCGCTTGAAGCTGAGGGGGCTGGGGCATCATATACCTCGTTTTAGGATGCGTCCCTTTAAACTTTTTTTCTTCTGTAAGCTGTTACTACACTGTTCTTGTTTGAATTTATAGCAAGTCTCCATTAATTTTAATTAGCTCTACTAATGAGTTAGTTCTAAAGTGCTACAAAATGATCTGTAATTCACTGTCTAATTTATCTCCTACCTTGGGTATTTCATCTTTTCCAAAAATTCTTCTGCAGATCGGTGCAGACATTTGATCTGTCTCAATTCAAGCTTGTTTACTTCTATGTTTGTTAGAGTAGCTCATCAGCTTTTATTCCTTTAGCAAATGTCTCTTGTGATGTTAATGGTGCCGTATGGATCTGGGTCACGTTTTAGCATTTGCATTTAGGCAGAGGAAACAGGTAAAGGAGAAGGACTTGTACAAAACACAGGAGTGCTGTATGGTGAGTGTTCAGAATAAACGAGACTGCAGAACACTGAATTGTAGCCTTTGCTTTACAGGACTCGAACGTGGTATACCTGTATTTATGCTATGGAGAAAACATTTTTCCATTATGGCCTGTTTTGGTCCAGGTAAAAAGATAGTAAGCTGTATATAAGAAAAGGCATCTTTCACCAGCAGTACTGCTGCTTTGAGCATCCATACTGGTGGAGCTGTTTGTGCTTGTCATCAGTTCAGACAAACCTTTCCTCCAAAACCAAAAGCCTCGCTGACGAATCAGGCTTTCTAGTTTAGATAAGGCCATGTGTACATGGAAATCATTTTCAGGTGAAAGTGATAAGTACGTGTAATGGCTTTAGACAGCGGTTGTTCGGAGCTGCTGGGTTACTCCAGATGTCACATGAGAAACAGGCAGGGACCCTCTTCTGCCCCCAGACCCCAGTTCATTATAGGAGGCTTGGTAAGTCACTGACAGACACGAGGAAGCATCAGTCTCCCTGAAACATTCCCTGCTCCGATGAGCCTGGGGAAGAAAATTGTTGTTCATTCATTAAAAGTCTTTTGCGTGTTGTCCCCTGTGGTGTGATATAAAAGCTGAATGCACGTTGTCCAGCAGATGCGTGATTGCAAGAAGAAAACTGGCTTTTAACTATGTGATGAGCTTCTAACGCTATGATTCGTGTTGGGAAGCAAGCTCTGAAAGATAGCTCTGCCTTCCTGCCGCTCCACGGAGCGGTTCCAGATGTAGTTTGAGTACAGCTGGAGGATTAACATGCTTCAAGAACTACCAGAATCATCTCTAGCTTGACTTTTTTTTTCATTCACCTCCGTTCTCTGTAGCTTTCTGTTTTAAGCCTTATTTATTAAGAGGTGTTATTGCATTCTGTTTGTTTTTTCAAACTACTGTGTCATTTATTTGGCAGGATAGGGGGAAGGTTAAAGTTCCTCCTTACCTCCTCCCCCTCTCTCCAGTGAAATTTTTGATTGTTCTCTTTAATGAGTCATTTTCTCTACAGCTGAAGTTAATTTAGTGGCTTATCCAAACAATGAATGTTTTCTGAGCAAGGAAGTGAGGGAACTTTAGTTCTTTCCCCTTTTCTTTATATAAAGGTGCGTCTTGGGTGTTTCCAAAACACACGCAAAAGCACACAGGCACAGGTTTCCTACAACTTTGCAGAAAGAAATTCTAATTTTGCTTTCATGATCTTGCCGTATTGTGTTTAAGTTATGTTCCTCCTCTTCACAGCCTCACGGAAATCCAGCAGTCCAGACAGATGAGTAGTTTTCCTCCACCTTAAGAGGCTCTGGCAGTGCAAGTATTTTGGCACCTCCTAGGCGATGTGCTTGCCTGTCAGTGACAGGATTCCCCCAAGTTCATTCTGCTTCAGCAACTGAAGGTCACACAGCACACTCTTTTCATTTGCCATCTGGCAGCTCATTATTAGCAATGGTATGGAAACCAGAAATAAGAAAAGCAGAACCAAGATGCTGAGCGTATTGTTTCAGAGGCGCAGCGCAGGCTGGGTTCGCGGGCGCTGTGCAGCGGCAGCTCCCTCGGAGGGGCATCCCGCCCCGCCGGCTGGAGGGGAGGCACTTTGCTCTCTGCTGGAGAGGCTGATCTCCACGGGGCTTCTTCCTCACCTCCACAGCTGCCTTCTGGATCCTTTTGCTGTTGGAATAGCACTGCCTTAGAAAAAATGGGCTTGTTTTGGTTTCTTGGTACTGCTAGCATGTTTTAACGTCGGGTTGTGCTTTGCGCCATTACCCTGAGGGTGGCAGGAGGAGATGGCTTGGCTCATGTGTATGCACACTATGGAGGAATTTTGTCCTTCAAGGGTTTGGGAGCAAAACTGCCATCCACTTCAGTGGAGTGGCACGTCCTCACTGCTACAGAGAGAGCAGATAGGGCTTGCTGTGCCGCAGTGCTGCTCATGTCCACAAATGCTCTTTTCCATGGATTCCTTATCAGTGTTTTAAAGTTGATAGTGGATGTGATTGAACTCCTATTTTCTCTGGTTCTTACTTCCCTACTGACATGTATGTGAGCGTTAGAGTGAGGGTTGTATGCTCAGTGCTGCTGAAGCCAATCTGCTCAAGAGCATTGTTTTCTGGAGAAAAAAGGGTCATCAAAGATTGGAAATGAAAATCACTTGTGAAATATTTCTGACATGTATGTCATGGATTTGTAAAATCTGTTTCATACGTCTGTTTGTTGAATGTGGGGTGTTCTGATTTGGCTGCATAGTACCAAGTTATTGTGTGTCAGTGTCCTCACACAAGGCTTTGATTAAGCAAGAAGAAATGCTGTGATTTTAAAGGCTGGCCTATGTACATGCTTGCACAGAGAAACAAGAAGTGTGAATTAGAAGAAGTTAGCGTTTTTATGTAAGTGTTTCAATACCATGCATAATAGTGGCTGGTTTGGACAAAAAGAAAGCCGTAAAATAAAGCAAAATATTCATTTTGACCTTTGGGGAAGACACAAAGACATTCCATAGCAGATGAGATTTTTTTTTTCTTTTTTTTTTTTTTTTTTTTCTTTTTTTACAGCAGGGTATAATTTTAACCAGGGTAGGTTCAGTGACTTTGTTTACTTATGTGGGCTGCAGGTATGAGCAGCTATTCAAGGTTCAGTCATCAGCTCAAGTTCCATGTGGCTAAACCAGAAACCCCCAGCCCCCTGTAAGTCCTTTGTGTTTCTGATCACAGCATATGACATTATATTCCTGTGCTGCATCAGGCTGCTGATGTGAACATGCTGTCGTTGATTCGGACCTCCTTCTCCAGCTGTATATCTAAATTCTGCGGACTGTAAAATTTTAGAGCTGGCTTTTTCTTGCTAGTTTCCCAGTTCAGCTTTTGTCCAGAGTTCTGTCATTTGAAGTCAGTACTTTCTGCTTTCCTTTTTTCAGCTCTGGCTTGTTTAGTTTTTCCTCATCTAATCCACACATCTACTGTGTGTGGCTGGAAATACAATTTTCCTAGGCTGTTAGGTCAACTATATTTGTTCTCCTTTTACAACCTTATGATAGCTTTTGCTTTCTCCACTCTGCCAAAAATAAATGCATTGTATGCTCGTGGAGCCTTGATAAAACCCCTCCTTTGTCCAGATGGCAGACAAGAGGTCACATTCCCTACCCTGTTCCAAACTTGGTTGTTTTCCACTTCATTTCTACCTTTGTCCCCCAGTGCCTCTGATCTCCATTGTTTGGAGGAGCCTCCTTCTCTTGAGTGCTGCTTCCTTTTTGATTATTATTTTTTTGTTAGATACCATGTCAGGAGGAAGAAGGGGTTATTGGAGCTTCAGCACAGGCTTCAAGTAGGTATGAAACCATGACCGTCATCTCCTTGCAACATTTTCATTTGGTTTTCAGAGTGCTGATTTCATCTGGGCAGGATGATAGAAGGGTCCTGAGGCATTATACTGGTGGTGTGAAGCAGAAGGGACGAGGTCTCTTCCTGCTTTAGGGTGAGGGAAACTTTTGCAGTCTAATATGTGGAAGTGAGCCTTATGCACAAAGTTGATGTGTTTTTTTTTGTTTGTTTGTTTGTTTGTTTTGTTTTGTTTTTCTGTTTTTCATAGTGTGTTTTTTTTTCCCGTTGATTTGTTTTGTTTTGCTTTGTTTTGTTTTCTCTTGAGTTAGCTGTCCTGAAAGGCGCTCTCTCTCTTTTCTCTGAGCTTGCTGGAAGCATACAGTCTCTTGCTGCTTGGGAAATGTGTCGCACAAAACTTTCTGTAACACTTAGCTAGTAGAAAAATACAATGAGGTTTGTTCTATAAACACATCATTATCAACAAAATGTGAGCAGGTTGTTTATGGTGCCCAGTGCAGGACTTTGACATACAGAGAAGGGATGAGTAATTCACTTTGCCATGAAGCCCTAAAAGGTGGTTCTTCTTTACACCACAAGGCATATTCTAGATTATGTTTCTAAGATCTACATGCAAATGTTTTAGTTTAGGCTTTCTACCATTTTATTACTTGTTTGAAAGCTAAGAACAGATGTGTGTTTCCTTGTTTTTGTAACATGGATGAAATACTAATAACTCAAGGCATTCTTTCAAGCAGGGAAATAAAGATTTTTCCTTGTGTTTGAGGCCTAGGAAGCTAGACAGAGGAGGGGAGAAAAATAATGAACTTCAAAGAAAAACTGTAGGGATCTTTTCAGGAAATGCCAAGTAAGGAGTAAGTCCCTAAGACCAAAAGTGAGTTAATGAAATTTTTTACTTCAAAAGAAGAAGCCTTGAGATTTGTGGGTGGCGTAACTGATGGGTGGTGCGGTGACCTCTGCAGCAGGCCGCGTTTGGAGGCAGCACCCACGTCATCCAAGGCCTCTGGCCATGAAGGAGTTAATGGAGGCTCTGCCTCTGTAACCCATCACTTATCTTTTGACCATCCAAATGTTACCTGGTGTTTGGTAATAGTGAAGAGGTGTTTCTAAAGCTTTACTCTGTGCAGGACAATAGTCACCTGAGGTAGGAGAATGAAAATGCCTAAGCCCAGCCTGCAGCGCTCAGCCTTTTGGAGTGGTGTGAGCTGTGCTGGTGTGCTAAGCACAGTTAAAGATAAGAGTCCTCACCATTTGGATGGAAGTCCTCTGATGTGGACACAGGCAGGAGGCTGGGTGGTTGCACCACTGCAGCTGTACGTTCATTAATCGATGAGAAATAGCCCAGCTGCGTCCCTTGGCAAGGCGCACTGTAGCTCGCGACACGTTGACAAATATTACGCTGTTATTTCCCTGTGCTCCGATGTATCTGCTTGTCTTTTTTCTCTCTCCCTATAGGTCTGCTGAGGCAGGGCCTGTCATTTTATTCTGTTTGCTCAGCAGCCAGCAAAGCGAGGCCTTCACCTGCGGCTGAGGCTGCCGCGCGCTTGCAGTGCAAGCAATACAGATAGCCACTATCATGGGTTATTGCACCCGCTCCGGTGCCATGCTGGGTCTGGTCCAAGCCCGCAACTTGCTGCCGAGATTCAAAGTCTTCATAAGGCTTAGATTGGTGAGCCTCACCGTGCTTATAAACCTCGAGTGAAGCCGTCAGGCCTTCTCCCTCTCCTCCGTCCCGGTAGCTGTTTCTGCCGAAACATGCCCAGAAGTGCTGGCTGTAGGATTTTTTCAAGCCTGCATCATAAAGGTTATAACCAGGAATACGATGGATGTACCAGCTTCCTTTCCTGTGTTTAACTTTGAATCACACGTGTAACTTCTGTCATTACCTTGTAATCTGTCTCGCTGTCTCTACTTGCTGATTGGAATTTAAGAATAACACAGAGCTTTTTAAGAAGCCCATCTTTCATTATTCTGTAAGAACTGGATCTTTTGTAACATCAAGTGATGCTTAAAAAGCCAATGACAGATGATCTGCCTCTTTTTTTTTTTTCTTTTTCTTTTTTTCTTTTTCATCCTCTGCAATGGTTGCAGGGGTGTGCAGCGTGCTTTGTGTGCCGTGTGAGCTGCGGACTTGGCTTCTCGGTGCAGTGGAGCAGACAGACGTGGTCACTGCCCTGAAAACTACCTGAAACTTAAGCATTTTGAAGAGGGAGGAAGAGCTCCCAACTCTTTCTGACCCGGGTCATTTAACTTTGAATCCTCAGTGATTTCAGCAATGATGAAACTGGATAGCCTGGGAGGCTCTTCTTTTGAGGGCACCTGAGAGAACACCAGGCCAGGCAACTGACGCAGACAAGTGAAAGGTATCAAAATGCACAGCATGATCACTTGAGCAGTGCAAGAGGGAGAGCTGAATTTAACAAATAGACCTGCTAATAACGAGACTTCAAAGAGAGCACGCCCTTCCCTTCCACAGCTGTGCTTTGCCACGGAGAAGAGGCAGGGAGTTTTCCAGTGGAAGTTTGCTTCATATCTTTGCCTTGGGGAAGAAGTTCAGAAAGCTCTGAAATTAACTTAGAATTTTAGAGAGGTGAAAGGAAGGGAGAAGATAATTATGAATTTTGATGCCAAACCCATCATTCTGTAACAAGTTTTGTTTTTTTTTATTCCATCTTGCACTTCAGGGGATAAAAAGGTATGGGTTCCTCTCCCTCCCCTCCTCCCCACCATGTTTTCCTTTACTTTATTCTTTCTCAGTGTGGGTTTGTACTTGCTTTTTTACCTACTGCCATCTAAAGATCTCCCCCTGTGTTTATTGCTGGAAGCTGTTTGCTTAGCTTTATCAAAGCACAGATAGACGCTTGGGATATCTTTTCGTTCACAAACGTTCACAGTCCTTCCATAACTGAAGTCCTTTCCATAAGGTAGGGTATAGCATTTGATTCTGTTTATTTTTGAGTTTTTTTCCACTCGCATATGAAGCCGTAAACTGTAAAGGGAACTTGATATACTTGTACTGTATTTGCAATTTAGATTGCAGAGTGTTTTGGAGTGCACATGTTTGGCTGCCAGTGAAACCACTGGCTGTGAGTCAGAAGGCATCGAACGCTGTTTTCTAAAGTGTCCTTAAGGGTGAGGTCACGTAAAGGATGGAAAAATGTTTCAGAGTGTTCTGGGAAGCGGGAGAAGGGTATTTTGGATCTTGTGAGCAGGTGACCTGGGGGGGCTGCAGGGCTGAAAAGCCATTTCAGGTGAACTAACAGGGAACCTGGGGGCGGGGGGGGGCAATTTGAGGGTGGGAATTAGCAGAGACTTAGCAAGGCACAAACGGAACCGCAGCTGAAGTGAAAGAAAAAGGAAAGCTGCACAGAAACTAAGTTCTTGGAAAAATAGAATAACCTTTCAACTTCTTTTGTGATTTAGAAATAGTCAGATATTTACTTCGGGATGTGTGGATTTTTCTGTAGAGGCTTTAGGTGTGGTGTCCAGTGCCCCAGGTCACGAAGTGCAGTGCCACAGGCGCCGCGGGGTGCAGGGGAGCTGCTGGTGGCCCGGCTTGTTCGCAGCTGGGCCTCCCTGTCCATTCCCCGCTCGGCGTGGTGGGAGGCTGAGGTGGCTTGGTGGAGAGGCAGGACACAAACCTTCTCTTTGGAAGGTGCTGCTACCTACTCAGCTGCTTCGGGCCTGGAGCTGGCAGCGTGTTGCTGACAAACCTGAAGAAAGCAGCCCTGTGGACTGCGAGCGCTGGGGCTGCTGCTCACAGGCAGGAGCCACGGAACGGGAATTCGGGAAATGGGGCAAAGTTCAGCGCTCGCCTCCAGCTCGCGGGTGCGCACTCGGCCGCGCCAGCTGCCGGCCAGCTGCTTGCTCGCCGCTTCCCAGAGCCGCATCACCGCTTTTCCTCCTCAACTTCTCTTATTAAAGTGCGTGCTGCTAACATGTTAAGTTGTTATTATTTTTAAAACATCAGGCCATGCTAAACCTGGCAGCCAGGACAGCTTCTCTTTTGCTGGTGAGGTCAGAGGGAGTTTCAAGCAAGCAGGAGGGATCGGCAGCGCAAGGAAAACCTGTTCTAGGGACACGCAGGGGATTGCACGCCCTGGAGTCAGCACGGACAGGAGCGAGCGTGGCGCTTGCAAGCACTGAATTAACTTTTCTTCTTGGAAAAGTGCATGTGCAATATTTCCTTTAATTATCACTGGCAATACGCATACTGTTTCTTTTGCAACTTGACATTGTGTTTTGTACTTTAATTCTGTTTTCATCAGGCCTTTTAATTAGTGCTGAAATTCTTATCCCTTGCTACAAAATGCCACTTCCTTAGACCATCAAACCTGTATTAGTTTTGTGTGAATCATTCAGATTATTTCTGTAGAGCAAGCGACAAGGTTATCTGTAGTAGGACCCTGTAGTGCTCCACCTCTGTGAGCATAATTCATGGCGGGATCACTGCCGCTCTCATGTGCAGGCCAAGTTACACGTGACTGACAGAATGCTACAGCTTGATCTTGCTGAAAAAATCTTGGATGAAACTGTTTACTCTTCTTTACTGTGTCCATTATCCTTGTGGTCAAGCATGAACAATTCATAAAAGACGTAGGATAATAGATAATCATCTTAGATTCACTAACCTGTCATCATCATGTGCCTCACCTCCCTTAATAGCTTAATGCCTTAACAGATGAAAGTCCTAGTAGAGGGAACCTCAAATTAATAATTCATTCAAATGGAACAAGACAGATATAAATGAACACATGTAAACGGTGCTAGTCAACTGAGGGTGACTGCATCTTCCCTTCGGTGCTTCAGTCGGGGGTGTGAGGCGAGGCTGAGTGCTAAGAAGTGACCCCTGCAGACACGGGCAGTGCTCAGCTTGGACATCCCTGGGGCAGTCCTGCAGCACCTTGGAAATGAAAGTGAATGTTTCTTCACTCCTGTGGATAGATGTATAAAAAGACAAATATCGAGGTTGTAAGTGCATCTTTCAGGCATTGTCTTCATTTCATGTGTCAGCTCTTCTGTTTTCTTTTAGAAAGTACCACATGTTTTACAGGGAGCCTTTTTCAATCTAATGTGTTTTTAAATGGCAAATGCAGATTAAAGAAACCAGAAGATTTGATCTAGGACATAGAGCAGAGAAGTTGAGAGAGGAGAGGGATGAGTTGCAATGTTAGAGACACGGTCATTGCCTGTCCTAAGGAGATTATAAATGATGTTACTTATTGCCTCTGACTTATGTGGGGCCAAGTGCTTTTTTGTGGAGGATTGAGTATACGTGCCAAGGTAAATGTGATAGTAATAGTCCTTTTCTGTTTCACTGAGTTAAACAAACTTGGAATGCCCGAGTAAGGTACTTACAACTCAAAACCTGATTTAGCACATGCTAATATCTCAAGTGTGTGTATTCTGGCAGTTTACTCGCTAACAAGTTGTTGCACACGCAGGTTTCAAAATGTTGTGAAAACAGATTCTGCGTACAAAGGCTGTAAGGAAAGTAAAACAGAGATAAAAGTGCGGTTTCAGAGCAGCAGACTTGTTACTTAGGACACTTCACAAGGAAAAGACAGCAGATGTAACATTGAGTGGAAAGTTGTCTTCAGGTTATGAAGTTGTATCTTTCTGATGTCTTGTGGGATTGAAGTAGGCAGAACATCTGGAGCTGGACAAGGGAGGAAATAATTTTTAGGATGAAAGGAAGAACGTTTGAGAATGGCTTCATTTTAATGAACTATTTGCATCTTTGTTTAAAAGTGTAAACAGACTGTCCTCAGTGAAAGAAAATATTTAAATCATAAGGAAAGGAGAAGATAAAAATCTATATAAGTAAGAAAGGTGTTTTTTTTTTTCTTTCAAGAGAAATTTATTCTTTTAATAATGTGAAAATCTGTTTTTACTTGAATGTTGAGGCAAACACCATTCCCTGTGTAGAATCAGAAAGTCAGCACGTTACGTGAGGGAATGGTGATGCATGATAATTAGGAGCCAAATTGCTCTCTCCTGATAGTCCCCAGAGGAATTTGGAGCTGCTGGTTGTGTGGTCAAGACTGAGAGGCCGCAACACGTAGTGCCATGCAGCTGAATGCTTCCAGCTATTTTTCCTTCACTGCAACAACACTAATGTCTACTTTGTAACATTTCTTACTACACAAATCCTTCCTTTTATTATTTATTTTTTCTTTCCTGAACTTCTTGATGCCTCCCACGTTTGCTAGTGCTTAATTTGCTGTCTGGTCTGAAATCTTGTGCTCGTTCCATGGGCTGGTTTGCCATTTTCACCTGCTTGGGAGCCCGGGGGCCAGCTCCTGCTCCTTCAGAGAAACCCTCTGGCAGAGGAGATGTGCCTCCTGCTTCAGCTTCCAGCAGAGTAGCACTGCAAAGAGATCTCTCTTGTTCGGTGGCAGTAGGTTACTGATAGCGAAGTCACTTAATAATTTTCTTTCCATTTAGGAATGGAAGTGCTTTTTATTTTGTTTTTAGCATCCAGCTATTTGGGGACAGCTGTGCGGAGGGGATGCCAGTGGTGTGTCCAGCAGAGCAGTGGGTGCCTGGCTGAGAAAAGCAGAGAAGGAAAAGCGACCTCTGCCTCGGGGTGCCCATGGCCGTGTTCTGCCCTGGGGGCTAGGAGGGGGTGTGCTGTCTGTCCTGTTTGCTGAGTGGGTTCAAAAAGTTCTCTGCATGGCTTTGCCACTATGACACCATAGTGCAGCGTGCTTCTGACTGGCTGGCTTGTAGGGAAACAGAAAGAAGCAAAAAAAAAAAAAAAAAAAGACTTCTATTTAAGAGACAGCACGCAGAATCATGAGGTTAGTGGAGTTCTTGGGGGAGGGGGACGGGATGCCTTTTTCCATTAAATAGGATAGATCTTCGTTGTTACGTGCAATGGATACACTTTTCTTTTTTAAGATGAAAAACACAAAAGGAATGTGGTACTTATATTTGGTTGGAAGCAGACTCCCAGCAAGTTACTACTGCTTTGCTCGCATTGAGAGTGCACGCTTTGCTGCCGTGCTACCTAAATCTACTACCAGCTATGGCTGAGAACAGTAGCTTTCAGAGTCTGATGAAACTCTCAGTTTCAAAATTAGTGTTGTTTTTTCTTTTTTGTCTTTTTTTTTGTCTTTTTTTTTTTTTTTTTTTTTGATTTCCAGTGTTGTACTTATGCAACGTGATGTTTGTGTGCTGTCTTTTAGGGGACGGCTCCTGGCAGTGCTGTGTGTGATAGATGACAGTTCCTATGGTGGTACAACAGCTAGTGCTCAGGAGGCAGCCGAGCCAAAATACTTGTTTTCTTAAGGTCTTGCATTAATCACAGATGTTCTTAAGGCTTTTGTTTACCATTGTTGGTCAATTATTCTTCTGTGATAAGCTGTCGCAACCCTCTAATTTGAATAAGTTTTAGTTTCATTTCTGTCCGTATTGTGGTGATTCAGTTTTGTTCTAATACAGAATTCTTTAGCAGAAAAATCCTGCTTCAAGCTTCACCATGATAGTAATTTTTTTTCCTCTAATGTTATTTGGATTTTCCTTTAACTTTTTAAAAGGTAGTTTTGAAGACTGTCTTCACAGTCATTTCTTATTGCAAAGCAGGAGTGAGGACTGATGGTTGATGGATCTGAAAGTGCCTTAGGGACCTTGCTTGCTGGTCATTGTGCCAGAGCGTTACCAGAGTTAGTGTTGCAGGAGATCTGATTTCCTCCATAGCAATGATCAAGTAGCTGCCTCCATGAACTGTCTGAAATGCTGTGAACAATCCATTACAGTCTGGTATATTATTTATATGTAAATGCAGGGAATTGTCCGTTGGTATTATGGATACATGCAACAGCTAAACTTCAAACAGATAAGAAGAAAGAAGTGAATTGGACTTGAGAAGTCAAATCGAAGGAAAAGTCAAGTAGGAAATAAAAGACAAAAAAGAGATTAACCCCCCTCCACTGAGTTACAAATACCGAAGTTTCAATTAATTTATTCAACACATTTAAAAATATTTGGTGCACTTCTTTGTTCCAAATACTACCGACTCACATCATGCAGTAAGACCCAAAATGTGTCGTGTCCAAAGACAGTGCCACCTGTTGAGTGATCAGCAGTGCCTGCTGGCACATCCCAGCCCACACAAGGCATGCTGAGCTCCTGGGCATTGCTCAGTCTGTTTTCCAAGCTCAGTTGAAGGCATTGGGATTGGGCAAGTTGTTTGTGAAACTCGGGCAGAATCAGTCCTCTGACTTTGAGGACTGTAAGGGAATGTTTGCCTGTTAAGGGAGAAATGAATGGAAGTGCACTGAAAAACGCGTTACCCTGTACTTCTATTTTTTTCTTCAAGCACCACCCCTTTCACAGGTGGGAGGGCTAGCTGTAGACTAAACAAGGGCTGGTATTAATGCCAATAAACAGAGCTGCAGAGAATGTCCAAAAAATCCCTTTAAGATCAAAATTCAGGTCTTTAATGTCTCAAAAGCCCTTTGGGTACTCTTCCCAAATCTGATCAGGTGATAGGAAAAGAGATTGTTTGCTATCCTCATCCATCACTCATGGAGGTGTGGTCATTCTTTTTTATTTTCTTTAGTTTTAGAACATTCTAAAATTTTGCCCATGATTTCTGCCTGGCTCAATAAATCTTCTGTCTTTAGTAATCTTCCCACAATGATAGAAGTAGCTGTAGTGGTATTGACTGATCTCAGTTGCCTTCCCTGTGGCTTCCAGACATTACTCAACCCAGCAGCCTGATTTGTTAACTTGTACCAGCCTCAGAATAATTCCAGTTCTGATGAAAACCAACATTACTGTTCCTGACGGGTAGGCAGATGCTTCGTCAGTGCTGAGGAATTCCAGAAGGCCGTCGTTGTAACTGAGTGGGCAGGAACGTGGTAGAGGAACGTCAGCATAGGTAAACACAAGTCTTCAAGCACAAGTTTTTTTCCAGTAAGCAAAAAATGTGTCTAAACCGTGCCTGTGTGACGCTGACCTCAGACCTGAGGGTTGTAACTTGTTAGAGGCCTTGTCGTTGTCACTCACAGCTCCCCTCTATCCTTGTTGCAAGCGTGGAGCAGCAGCAGCCGGAAAACCACAGGCAGTGCTTTTTGGCATCATAAGAGAAAGGTACTGAGAATCAGAAAAAGGCGTCATTTTGCCAATGTTTAAAACATTGGTGTGCCTGCATGTTGAGCACTGGGCGCAGCTTTGGTGTCTGCATCTTAAGAAAGATGTAGTTTAGGGAAGGTACAGAGAAAGGCAACTCAAGGTCAGAGGGATGGTACCGCTGCCCTGCGTGGAGCAGCACTTCTTGTCTTTTGCAAGGCTCCAGTTAGGAGAGGAGAAGCCGAGAGGGGCAAGGTGATAAAAATTTACAAAATCCTGAAGGTGGTGGGTAAGGTGAATGCAGAACTTGACAGAAATCCTGCAGTACCAGAATTACAGGACACTTGATGAAACTGGTTGGGAATCAGTTTAAAACAGATTAAAGAAAGTATTTGTTTACACAGCAGCTAGTGAATTTATGCAGCTTGCAGCCAGAGGATGTTTTGAAAACAGGCAGTCAGAGGAGGTTCAAGACAGGGTCAGGAGAAGTCCTGGTCAGCAGGTAGTGGTTGCACAGACCATGGTTTATAGGTTCTCTCGAAACAGCAACTTCTGCTGCCCTGCTGGAGACGCCTTCTGGACAAGGGGAGCTGTGGGTCTGACCCAGCTGGGCACTTTGTACACTGGGCTCTATGGCTCTGTGGTATCTTTCTGTCACTCGCTCAAAATTATATTCTCGTTTGTAGCAGGGTTAGGTGGAGGCGTGAAGGCTCCTCTCTGTTTTTTTCACGTTCAACAAGCTGTACCTCCCAGGGAGACTTTTGATCTACTTATTTAAATTTATCAGTATTGCAAGCTGACATGATTATTGCTTCATAGGAAACTGGAAAAAATTTCCTTCTTTCTAGCCAGGAAAAAAAGACTGGGAAATCCATCTGGGAATGTGATTCATCTGGGTCACACTCATCATTTTCCTTTCGGATTGCAAGGAGAGGTTCAGGACAGTGCTCAGCTAGAAGTGATAAGATTTTATTTAGATATAGCTCCCTTTAGTGTTTGTGGTGGGGAGCAGGTACACTTGTTTATGCAACAAGACTCCAAACACCTTCTATCACTTGATCAGCACGACATACTCCTTGGTGTTTGGTTATGTCCTGCTGCACTTTGAGAAGTGTGAGTTCTTCAGCCTCTGCCTAAGTTGCCAGTGCTGCGTATTGATGCAAGTACTTGGGTGGACTCCTGAGGGGGAGTAAAACCTCAGTTAAAAGAAATTGAATCTTAATCTGAAGAATGTGAGTAGCTCTTTTGTTAGAGTCTAAGAGATTGCATTACACCATTTTCAAGTAAATGTGGTTTTGTGAAAATCTCTTAAAGTTAACTTCAGTGTAGCAGTGGCTTGTAGGGTGGTAACCACTAGTAACTGGAAGACAGTATGCCTAGTGCTGTTAGTGGTTTTCTTCGCTATATTTTTAGCTGGGTGGAAATCTTCTAAAAGTCATAGTAATAAAGAGAAGTTGGAGTCTATGCATAATTTTAAGACTGGAGAGGTTGCAAGGCTAAAAACATCCAATTTGAACAAATGCTAATAGTGACATAACAGGAAAAAGAGAAAAAAGGGTGAGGACATTCCTTTCAAAGACATTTGTTTTAAACTTGACCCATTTTTAATCTGTTGTTCTGCAATGTATTTATTCTGCCAGAAAGCTCTCTTAATAAAAGTGCTAGGTTATGTCCAAATCTGAACACAGTCAGCCTTCACCTTAGTCTAGTGTCAAACTGCTCTAGCATTTGTCACTAAGAAGGCTGTGCTAGCAATAGTTGGTTATTCACGTGGATATATCCATCTGAATTTCTCTTGCTGGGGCATAGTTGTCTTGGAAGAAGGCCGAGCATGAGCCCTGTGAGAGCTTCTCTCGCTCTCTTCCTGCCCTCTGTCCCTTCTTTCTCTTTCCACAACTCAGAAGTAAAATTTGATAGCTCAGAAGGTAAATTAATCCTAAGTTATATGAAAGTCTTTCCTTGAAAGAGACCATAAATCTCATCTGTAGACGTTGACTTCTTAGAATACAGAAAAAGAGCCTCTGATTTATTTATTTATTTTTAATGCCGAGTGCAAGTGTATAAAGTGAAGCCTGCTCAGTAACTTCAGAACTGAAGAACAACAAAAAAGGCTGCTTCTTCAGACCAGGGAATAGTTTCTTAAATTATGAAATATGTACATACAAATGTCGATATTTACTACTCTGTGAACTGTTTTTCATATTTGCTGTTTGAAGCAGCTCTGTACATTTTTTGGTTTGGTTTTGAGTATCTACTGTTTCCATCCAGTCCAATGAAAATGCTGCTAAATGTCGATGCTGTATTTACCAATTAAAAATACTGTTTTAATTTGCATTAGATGAGTATGATGAGCCTATCTAAAAGCCACTCTTGGTGGGTGGGGAGGAAGGCACTAAAAGAGTATGACCAGAGTGGTTGGTAACATGATGAGCGCTGACATCGGAGACATGACCTTAGGAGGCTTAGGATTTCAGTTGGTTTGGTGCCAGCCATGGCATGCAGCACTGAAAAACAAGTGGATGGAGAAAGCCTCCTTTGCTTTTTGTCACCTTCTAGGATGCGCCTGCCTGAAAAACTCAGGAGAAATTCAGCGCCCCGCTGCCTTACGGCGTTACTGCTCTGGTGGCTGGGGAGAAAGGCGGTGAGGCCACTGTGCCTTCTTCCTGTTTCCTAGAAATGATCAGCTGTGAGGATGAAGGAAGTGTGTGGGGAAATTAAGACCTTCTCCAACCTGGCCTTTTAGGGAAGGGCAAAGTATAACATAAAACACTGCCGGGCTGCTTTTTGCATCCATTGGCAGCCCTACCACTCCTCCAAACGGCACAGGGCTCCAGGTGGGCCTAGGCCCAAGGTGAGCGCTGGCCCAACTCTGTGAAGTCTGAGGGCGACGCGGAGCCCCCCTTGCAGCACAGAGGTGTGCAGAGGGCCGTCAGACCCTGCGTGTCGCATACCAGTGCTCAGGGGTGAGTTTCAACACGAGGGGAGGAATAAAAAAATGGCAGCTGAAAGCACATGTCTGAGTACGCTTTTGAGGGAGAGAGGATTTGACAAACGCAGCATAAAGAGGAATGTAAGATGCTGAGATTCCCTCTGTGGCTAAGTAAAGCTGTAAACTGCATACCGAGAGTGATGAATTCAGAGCACTCGATACCCATTCAAGTGGCCTTGCTGCTTAAAGCATGGGCATTATTCTTCTGCAGATGGATGCTTACAGATAACGTTACAGCCTGCTCGCTGCTGAAGGGAGAGAGCTCTCAGCCTGTACAACTGGAGCAATTCTATTTCTCTGTTTCTATGGAAGCTGTTTGTTGTGGTCTTCATGGTGTGTGTTTTTTGTTTTTTTTTTTTCAACTATATTTGTAGAGCAGAAACTGAAATCCAATCCAACTTCCTAATATATGTGTATTCCTATTGGCAGTTGGATTTGAAGCTTTGCTTGGTTATTTAGCTGTGAGAGGTTGGCAGAAGGAGTCCAAAATACTCTTCTCTAATAATGAAGTAATTGACCATAACATAGCATGTCAGGGAGGGCTTCTTGGGCAGCTGCATCCTCCCAGCAGCTCGAGGCATAGGAGAGGCGGTGGAAGACATGCAGCTCCAAGCCGGCTGGGAAGTGGGGACAATCAGAGCTACTGTCCCCAGCTGCTGCTGCAGGCTGCAGGACATTACCACAGATAGAAAAGATGCAGCTTGGTTGGATCAAATACAAAAGGAGCTTGTTAGAAGGAGGAAAAAACATCTGATAAGTTGTCGAATGAGCTGTATCCAGAATTCTGTTTGTACCTCTGGCTAGCGTGGGGCTGGCAGCCCGTCTGTCACATTTGCCATTAGAATGGAAAAATCATTTTAACGAGAAGATTAAATACTGAAGGCTGCGAACCTCTGCCTGGGCTCCTGTCCTCTCCCTGCCTCAGGTTCCTGGTGCTGCGGAACATCAGACCTTGCAGGAGTCGATTCCCATGGCAGCCCTGTGAATCCAGCTGCCCCAGGCAGCAGGGACCCAGCCCGGCCACAGGCAGAGATGGCCAAAGCTATGCGCTGAGTGAGGTTTTGCCTTTGGTGTTTCCAACCCTTTAGTTTCTTGTGGAACGATACATAAAGTATCCATATAATCTCTTCAGCCTTTCTGCTCCCACAAATCTCAGAGCACTGCCTGGTTGCCCTTTCCTGGCTGTTCTAAAACAACCTATTTGTTATGAGAAGGGAGAAGTCATGTTGTATGGTTTGAAAGGTAATTTCAGCACCTCCATGGAAGTTATCTCAGTATGTGAAATTTGTGACTTTTTATGTTTAGCCCAAACTGTCTGCTGTAAATGGCATTTAGACGGTTATAAAAAGGTAGCAAGCTCTCCATGACGTGCACTTGTATTTCATTGTACTTAAAAATACACATCTTTTTGACCTCTCAAAATCTCTGCTCGGGGTAACATTTGTTGGCAGAACATGAATTTACTTCCTTCACTTCCTTACTTGAGTAAGGATGAGATCAGGCTCCCTGTGCATCAGCTTTCTTGGCTGCACACTTGTCTTGATTCCCCCGATGTGCTCAGCTTGCCTTCTAACTTTAGTTTCACGTAAACAGCCAGCAGTGAAACCCAGAGGTATTGGTTTTCATTGAAGCAGATAGGAAAGCTCCAGCAAATGTTGAAGCTCTGCTGCAGAGCACGCTGTTATGCTGGGCTGTGGCAGTGCGGTGACTTGATGTCATCATTTCCCAGGCTATCTTATCGTCTAATTGCAGAAGAAAGCAGTGCAGTTACACAGTTGCTTGATTTTGGCTTTTTAGGAAAAACGATGTATGACCATGATGATCTTGATAGCTGTTCTCGATGCCTTCTTGCAGCCTTGGGGTGATACTGCAAGAGAAATTAAGTTGATGAATTCCTTCAAAACATTTGGTGAATGGTGTGAGAACAAAATACGGGGGAGATCTGACATTTCAGTGCTGTTGTTTTTTTATCTGCAATAAACATTTTTCGTTGACTTACAGCTCAGCTGCACTATCTAAAGGTTCATCGTACTCAGTTTTGTAGCTGTGGAAAGACTGCACCTAGAGTGGTGGTTCCCAGCTGATGTGCAGAGGCATGCAGGAGAGCTAGCAGGCTGTTAGATGTGCTTGGAAATGTGAGGTAATTACAGCTGCCTCTCGAACTGTTGTGTTTGGTTTCTCAGCATGTCTACAGGCAGGGTAGCGGCAGGCAGGTGGAGGTGTGTGGTGCAGCAGGGAAGGAGCAGGCGATGGGTGGGTGGAGCGGGACGCTGGGGAGCCGTGGGGAAGGTTTGGCTGCGGGGGTGTCGGGACACATCGAGTGTGAACCTAATGGTAGAGGAGTGTTCCCGTGAGCTCACCTTGTTTCTTCTTTGTGTACACGTTGGAGCTCTCACCTGCTGCCTGCAGATGTTCCTGTGTTTGCGGTAACTACCAAGATTGTGACCTCGTGGCTGTGTTAGTGACACCTCCGACACTCTTGCTTGTTTTGTTTTTTTCTATGTGGTTACTATAAGCATCTTGCTACATGTGAAACAGAGCTAGCCCCGTCTTTTCACTTGTTTAAAAAAATTTCCCTCACTTGGTGGCCATTCAGTGATCAGGAAAACTGGTGCAGCAAGGACTTGGAAGCTGCCGTGCAGGGGTTGGTACCCGGGGATGCTCAGCGGCGTGCGCAGGCCTGGGGCTCGGTGCTTGCCCTGCCACTCGAACCACTCAGGCACTTTTTCCAAAAAGAGGTAGGAATGGGATGACGGAAGAAAAACATAAAGCAGACCACTTGTTTTGCACTGTGTTTAGTTAATGGCCTTTCAAATTTGTAAACAGCATTTCTCGCAAACGCTAACGTAACCAGCGATTTAGTAATCAGGCTGGGCGTTTGTGACTTCCCACCGCCCGGCTGATCAGCCTGCGAGTGAAGTCAGCTGCAGGAGGAGCTGCGGGTTTGGGGCAGGAGCACTGGCAGCTTCCCCACCTGGAAAGGGGCCAGATCCAGCAACGTGCGGAGGGGCGGCTGGGCCCCGCTGAAACTCAATCCGGGGACAGATAAATTCTTCTCAAAGTCAAAGCAAGCAGTGCCTTCCTGCAGGTCTCCCGTCTTCTTCACAGCCCGCGAGATGGAAGGGTGAACTGGCCTGTGTGTCAGCACATGCTGCTGCTACCACAGGATTTGGTCTTCACTGAAACAACGGCCACCAATGCAGAAAATATTTTATCGCTATAGGAAGGCTGGGTGTCGCTTGTTTGGGTTGTTTTGGTAATGTAGGTACCAGGGGCTCTTAAAAGCTTTAATTTTTCTTTTCCTTTTTCTTTCTGGTAAGGGTTAAAATGACAGAAAGTAAACACCAGGTTCTTTTCTCACAAGAGCCTCTCTACAAGCTTTTTGGTGAGCTAAAATAAAAGCAATACTGACTAACTAAAATCAGCAAAACCACTAAAAACTTTGTTTGCAAGGGAGTTGCCTGCTGAACTAGTTACTGATGGCGCCTCATTCGTGACATGGTAGCCAAGCTGTCACTTGGCATCTGCAGGTCATTTGGGGATGAGCAGGAAAGGAGATGGTCAACTTGTGATCACTTCAGGTAGCTCTGTCAGCAGCGGACTGATGTTCCTTGTGAAGTGGCTGAAATCTGGGTTGCGAGTTCTGTGCAGATGTGCTTGTGAGACTCTGCAGATACCTGCAGGTTTGCAACCATATCTCATCCCCAAAACCCCGAGCCAGCTGCTTTTGGGCACTGCTGCAGTGCAGGTAACAGGGCTCTGTTTGAATGCTGCTTTGCTGGAAATGAAGGCAAAAGGTAAGGTAGCCTGATGTTCATCACATGTTTCGAAGTAATGTTGATGATCACACAATGTGCCACAGCTGCTAAGTTTAAAAGTGATTTCAGTGTCTGTTTTCTCCCTCAGTTAGCCTATAAGCTGCTTCAAACATGTGTCACAAGAGCTTTGAAAGCTTCTGGATCATTTGTTTTGGGTTGGTTATTTTCTAGTAGTGGATAAATCCGTGCACGTGGTTTGTACCTATAGCTAATACCAGTGGGAAACATAACACATACTGTAGGCATTTGAAGGAAATTGTAAGAAAAATCTTGCTTCCTGCTAACCCATACCAGCAAAGCGTGAGTGTCTGTATATTTTGAGTTACATATATCAGTGTATATTGATATCTATATTCTATGTAATCAATCTCTCTGTACAGATGTATATAGAGAGAGACATAATAGCACAGTTTCATGGCAAAGGAAGGCAAAGAGTAGGCACCCTCACCTAAAAACACCTGTGTGTACCTAACAGCAGTCTCAGAGGTGCTGGGGAGGTGCTGGGGGTGAGCTGTGCAGCAGAGCCAGGCCTGCCTCTTGTCCCTCCCCACTTCTGGCTTCTTCCTCCTTGGAAGCAGGCGAGCTCTCAGGCTGCAGCCTGGAGTTGGATTTGCGTAATATTGCAGGAAGTGCAGTGTTTTAAAACTACTGTTGTTGTTGTTTTGTCCTTCGTTTAGGCACAGCATGTTTTGATTTGCATGGACAATATTTTAAAGAGCGGATGCTTTAGAAATATAAACAATCAGGAAGGAGAAGGCAGCTGTTTTCTGTTACTATTTAATATTATGCACATCTACGGCCTCTAAGTAATGGGTATTTGTTTACATATTACAGAATATGGATTATAATGTTATAAACATATTGTTCAGGGTTGCATGCTGGTTTCCTAAGTCAGAAGAAAGACGAGCGGCGCTGCCTTTCCCAAAGCCTCGTGATGAGGCAGTGAGTGCAGACGGAGGCAGCAGCCGGGCTGTTCGGGCCGCTGCTCCGTGGCGCAGGTACTGGCCCCGCTATGTTGAAATCTGCTCGTTGCTAGCAAGGAACTTGGCTTTCTTAGGGGTTCTTATAAATAAAGATTGTAGCAGGTTTTTTTTTGTAACCAGATCTGATTTGTAAACCATTAAGTGAAGGGGAAGGTTCGTTTTCAAGTCTTCTAAAGTAAAATGTCAGCAGACATCTGTGTTCTATCTGGCTCAATCATTTTTTTTTTCAATGGGAACTGTGGGGTGTTTCCAAAATCCTGTTATTTCTTTCTTGTATTTCCATTAATTTTCTGATCTGACTTTCAGTGAAGCATAACTCTGCTTAGTGAAGTCATGTTTTATGTGTTTGAAGTGGCCAGTTTCAACATTGGAAATTATACAGCTTTGAAATCTTGCACGTGTCTGAATATGTTACTATTTTTTGCTGTCCTAAGATGGCTCTGACTGAAAGAACAGCACAAAAAAAAATGCGTTGTTTACTTCATTCTTGAAAGCTTAAGATGAGAAATAATATAGCAGCAAGTAATTGTCTGCACATGGAGAAGGACTTAAGAGGATGGAAGCATGTGTGGGCATACTCTTAAGCACAACTGGAAAATAGATGCCAAATAAAAACAGTAGCAAAGGAGTATTTATTTAATAAAAAGTTACATTTACAGTTATGCAAGGACTGTGCTAGCAATAATCTTGACTGTGTAAATCATCATAGAGTCACAGAATGGTTGGGTTGGAAGGGACC